>NC_139711.1:5146402-5359236 GCF_964188405.1 Protomyctophum parallelum | reverse complement strand
GTAGATCTGCTATTTTTCAATAGCTAAAGCATAATGTAATGCTAACACCAAAATGGGTTTTAAGCATGTATTCTTTCATTCAAACTCGTACAATCTCACAATCAAAGTCAGTGAATCACATACAGGTACTTCCTCGAGAAGCATCCGTTTAGATTGTTGCGTTGACCATTCAATCGTCGTCATCATCGTTCGAGTGTCCTCGAGATCTGCGACACAAGCTGCTTCCACTGGTCTCTGTTGCTCATTGCCACACCAAGTTCATCCACAGTCCATTCCTGTGTCCCTACTCGGGTTGACCATTCAAAAATAGCAGATATACAAGCTCACAGCACGTCACTTCGTGCCACACTGCAAGCTTGTACATCTGCTGTCTTTTAAACATTTAAGGCATTTGTAGGATCGGCCTCGGGTCATGGAATGGAATGGAATAAAAATCAATCGAAGATGCATCCGGGACAGATGCATCTCTAGTCTATTACACTACTCATAATGTGTAGTTTAGCTGCATGTCTGTGTTGTCAGTCTGTCGGCCCATTCCAAGGCTATTTGATAAACACAGTATGTCCTTGTTCTACTGGGCCTCCATAGATCACATTTTTCTGCAGGAATAAACTAGAGGGCTGTCACAGACTTCTTAGGGCCGATTCATACTCCTATTTTAGAGCCGAATAAAAGTCGTTTCGGCTCTGTAGTGCCTACAATGTGACGTCATTTGGGGTTCGGGGGGGGGGGGGGGGGGGGTGGGGGCGTACCGTCCTAAAGTCGGCTCTTCGGTGCTACTGACATTTTCTGACGAGCCGAAATCATTTCGGCACTACAGCGCCGAAACAGCGGTAAAATAGGAGTATGAATCATTATGGAACCAATGGTACATACATGTGGTTAAACAAGTACACTCTGCCATGCAGCAACAGAAAGAGCTTTCTCATTTTCACTTCAAACAAGCATTAAATTGCATTTATTGGCGTGGCGTCTGGTGTGTGGGTGTTTTTTTTACGACGTGGCCAAAGGCCAAGCCATCTAGAGCAGATGGCTTGGCCTCTCCTTGTCTGTCTGTCTGTCTGTAAGTCTGTGCGCTCAAAAGTAGGCCTGTAACTTAGTCTCTTCATGCATGATGTCATGAAACAAAGCCATCTCTGGCCGTGAACGCCTGCAATGGAGAAAGGGAAAGTGAAACTTTTGTTCTTAGTTGTAAATCTAAGCATGTAGAGAATAGCATTTTCATCAAATCTATCCACCTTCCTATAACTGGAGTGTGTATTGTCGAGAGGGGGCCAATCCTATAGCCTTGTGGTTAGAGGGGTGGGGGGGGATTGTTATCCTGACCCTTTGACACTTTGACCCCCGCCGGTGTCAGCTGACTCTATTTTGGCCACAGCTAAATTGCACAAAATATTTTCAAATGGATGCCCAAAAAAACCCCCCCAGAAACTACCAATCATTTATTTACAAGCGACTTTACAGAAAAACATGCCAAAGGTCGCTTATAATAAGCAGACATGGAAACACTGGCTGAAGGAAGTTATGCACACACGAAACACAAGACGTAGGCCTTCACACTCATTGACAAGCTGCCAGTCTGTATAATGTGGTCTGTTCACGCGCACAGTGATGTAAATAGGTTTTCAATGTAATGAGTCCCGGGATGGTCTTTTTAGATGAGTCCCAGGGACATTTTATGAGTCCCACTTCAACGACATTTAGGAGTCATATTTTGCAATTTTTTTACAAATTGCAGTATTTAACTCCCATTTCATTTTATATGGTTATAATGTGGTTATATTCATGTAGAAAACAGAAGAAGAAATTATTATTATAGCTAAAGCTATAGCAAAATAAACTAGAATAAAAAACAGTACAGTAGTGCATCCCGTGGATGCAGAGGTCGTTGTTTTATTGCGTCCCTTAGACTGCGTTTTGGGATGCAAAATGCACCCTATTTTAATCTCTGCATGCATATAGGCGAAGAGTGGACAGGGAGACCCACCCCGTTCTTAAACTCTGTAGTCTAGTTGTTTCTTCTTTCCCTCTTTTGTTTGCTTTGAGATGAGACGTTTTTACAATCTTCCCTGTAGAGAGAGAGAGAGAGAGAGAGAGAGTGTGTGTGTGTGTGTGTGTGTGTGTGTGTGTGTGTGTGTGTGTGTGTGTGGATCTGGTTTTTCATTACATTAAAAAAAAACCAATTACTTTTCTTTTCTGGCAGGCTGTGGAGTGCTCTAGCGCCGCCCTAGAGGACAGCTCAGGGATGGATATGGACACAGAGGCCCTCATCGACGCTGAGAACAACATTAACACTGCCAGGTGGGTGGATATGATGTGTTAGTTGATTGTAAGGATGGGTGACCAGAGTATCATCTTTAGCTTCAGGCCTGTAGTCGTTTCTCGTCCGGGTGAAACGAGAGATGACACAACTCACAGCTCTTTTTCTTTTTTCTTCAGCACGGCCGGGTGATAGGACAATTTTAGAAAGAACATACACAGTAGGGCTTTCAGATCTAGTGATTTTGACTAGTTGACTAGTTGCCTACTGTAGTTTACTAGTGGACTAGTTGTTTAACCACCTATTATGTAAAAAAGACCCTGTACATTGGTGACTATAATATAGCATTCTAGCTGATCTTGAGGGGGGAACGTGGGAAATATATATTTTCTCATCAACTACTCAACTAGTGCCAACAAGGTCAACTAGTGGAGTTACTAGTCGACTAGTTGAATGGTCGACTAGTTGCTTAAAGCCTTGCAGACAATGTTATTTGTGCACAAGTCACCTAAAGGTCAAAGGAACGGCCTGGGGCACCATGTTTATAGATCTTTGGTTTCAAGGAGAGTGAGTGATGCAGACAGCTTTATTCTTCTTGGGGTGTCATCAGTCACAGTGTCACGGTTTCCAGACGCACACGTAATCTTAGAATCTCTCACACAAACGAGCACAAACATGAGGCAGCCATTTTTCCTTGGGTCTTTGCCGATGCATGGATCACTTGACGTGCTGTCACGCTAGATAATCAATTTAACATAGTTGTTGGCTCATTTACTGTATTTAAATGGACACATGTGCGTGCAAGTGCGAACACACACACACACACACACACACACACACACACACACACACACACACACACACACACACACACATACTGTACATACATACATACATACATACATACACTGGCTCATGCCCTTCCTAGTGTGCTAAAGACAGTATGGTAAGCCATCATGACGCACTCCACTGCTCACATAAACATTACATTACATTCACTATTATACCTTTTCATGGCAGTTTGTGAAAACAAATGAAAGAATAGTTGTTGTTGTATTGATGCCTGACACTTTACACAATACATTTGTTCTTGGTATTAAATGTGTCCCAGGAAATGTCAAAATTGTAGAAAGGTTTTGAACTCATATTTGTAACCTTAGTACTTCGTATTCAGGTATTGGTCATTGTTGTTATGTACGCATGTTGATGACATCAGTCTTCTATGTTTGTAGGAAGGACAGTCAACCCTGTGATAACATGGGACAGTCTGACATCATGAGCTGTGTAAGTACAAACATAATCATTGTTGTTATTTATTCATTTCAAGCAGACTATGCTTCGGTGTTCTCATGCATGTCCATGGCTGGGTATATTGTGATGAATGGCATGAGATTATAAAAAATGTTTACAGATACTAGTCAATATCTTAAAATATCTTTCTTTTTTCATATGATTTTATGGCAAAAGATGACCCTACAGGTAGCAGTGCACAGTGCCAGCACTCTTGACTATAATATTGGCCTACAAATGGACGTGGCATTCTAGCATTCAAAATCATTTCAGAGTGGACGTCCTCCGCTCCTGACATCGCGAAACCGCTCGGCTGAATGTTGAGAGGGGTGGGCCAGACGTAGTTGTTCAAACTCCCCTTTACAATGATCTGTTGCCCTGCCCTTCAATGCATCTCTCTGTAAATCCCTGTATGCCCCTTTATAGCCACTTGCTTCATCACCTTCTAACCCTCCTTTCTTCTCACATCATGTTCCTCTCTCTCTCTCCCATTCTAGGACCCGGAGTCCCCTCTGTGTGACCAGAATGCCAACACCAGCGAGGCCAATAGGAACCATTTGCCACAATGCCAACCAAACATGGGCTACTCCCCCCACCTTCAGCTCTTCCCTGACAATCAGTGGGAAGGTATATATTTATATAATAGTCCTGTCTATGGAATTGACTTGTAATTGTAAACTTAAATTGGACGTTTGGTACATGAGCTCATCGGAGAAGTACATTAAAATATTCAGGCTGGTAGTTCTCAGGGGAAAGCAGGGAGAGAGTCTAGTCGTATAGAAAGATAAGAGGGGAATCTAGTTTGTTTTTTCAGTGAGAGGTGAAACCTTTTGTCTCCTCAAACGTGATGGCATGTCCCTTAACCTTACATAATCCACACACAGACATGCTAGATACAGTAGCACAAGTACATTGTCATTTTAGGATAATGAATTTTGAATAGCAGACTTTGAGATCGAGGTAAACAAAATCACATGACGCAAATTATATGACGCTATTCCGTTGCATTCCCTGCTATTCTTTGAGCTGTATAAGTAGTATTTAGCACATTCTACGATGTTTCGACCCTCCAGTCTTCTTGTAAAAGTATCTTGTAAAAAAGACCGAAGTCGAAACGTGCTGTTCTGTCGCAAATAAATGTTTTTTGGCACGGCACAAACAAACGGAGGATGTGTATTATATTGTTTCTTTGATTGTTTTTAAATGAAGACAGCCAGTGAGTGAATGACTATGAATGAATGATTGTCACCTCACCACAAATCTCCACTATCTCCACTATCTCTCTGTTTCTTTCTTTCTCTTTCTCTCTCTCTTTCTCTGTCCGTCTCTTGGTCTCTTCTTCTCTGCATCTCCCTCGCCTCCACTCCGACCAGCATCACCCCCCTCCCATCTCCACCTAATAGATTTCTCATGTATGCACCTACAGAGGGAAGGCCACGGTAAGTCGTATGCCATCCAGCCACCTCTCTCTCTCTCTCTCTCTCTCTCTCTCTTTCCCTCACTGTATCCCATTCATTCAGGTTCATCTGTACTGTAAATCCATTCAGCCTCGCATCTGTAACCTTCCATCAGAACATCTCTCTAACCACTAAAACACTTCCTCTCAGGCCTTTCTTCCATTCCTCATCCTCTCTCTCTCGAAGACTCTTCGTATTCTACTCTTGTCACGTTACCATAACCTTGTTGCCTCAACTGTAGTGCTAGTGCAGTTTGAGGAGAGAGCCAAGAAGGAGCACGCACGTGTTTTTTGACCGTCTGCTCCATCTCAAATCCACCCTGGCTAAGACAATTAGCTTTTTATTCCTAACCTCTGTCCGTCCGTGTGTGTGTGTAACTGTGTGTGCATGCTCGTTTGTACGCGTGTAGCCACTCTATGCGGCCTGTTCAACGGTCCTCTCCATCTCTCCCCGTCACACAGACCCAGTGCCAGCCTACAGGGCGTCCTGGCAGGACGACAGCGAGAGCGGGGAAGCTCAGCTGTCCCCGCTGGCCGGCCGCATGGTGCAACTGCCTCCCCTGCCGCTGGACGAGGAGGACGAGGAGCACCTGCTGGCTCGCCGCTTCCTGGACTTCGGGGCGCACGGCGCCCATCGGTTCCTGCATCAGGACCCCGACGCCATCTCGCCCACCAAGACACAGAGGTGAGCGAGCACTGCCGCGACGCAGCATCGTGTGATAACGACAACACTTTAGACGTTTTGTAATGAAACGAGCTGTAACAAAATACGGGAGTTGCACTTTAACAACTGTTTTGGTAGCCATAAACGTCTAGACGTCTAATTGCCAATTAACCCATTCTGACCTGAGATCAGATTCATACGAGGTTTCCACCGGACACACACTGGTCTGATGAACCCATTCTGACCTGAGATCAGATTCTAAAAATGTCAGTCGCTCTTCGATTTTTCAAAAATAGCAGACCTACAAGCTCGTATCGCGCCACTCGGTGGCGCGATATGAGCTTGTAGATCTGCTATTTTTAAATAGCTAAAGCATAACATGATGCTGACACCAAAATGGGTGCCCGGTCAGAATGGGTTAAGTACCGGATGCCCCTGACGACAAGACGTCTTCCCTTGGGAATTAAAAAATAAATAAACTTTCTTTCTTTATAATGGGAGAATTTGCACTCAAAGCCTAAACTGGTGACCACCAGGTGGCGCTGAAAGAGTAAAAAAAAAAAAACCTGAAACTGTAATAATATAGTAGTGGGGCCTTAACACTGTCTTAAACCATATATTGTATATATATCCCTTTACTTACATTCTAACACCTATATCTCTGCTGTCGGGAGGAAACCTCATAACTCCAAAATGTTCATTTTTCAGGAAATGAAAAATATACATTGTTCAGGAAATAAAGAAAACCTTATATTTTTTTTAAACAAAGCAATACTGCCTCATCAAAGTTGGTGTAACTTTATATATTGTCATTTACTTCCATGAGAGGGGGAGAGGTCGTGGAGTTAGTTGCTTTAGCAGACATGTTTTTACTACTTTCCATTGGTTCAATATTTTCAAAACAAAAACCTCAAAAATGGAGTTATGAGGTTTCCATCCCGACAGCAACGATTCTATATTGTGTAACATACATGCAGGCCCCGCCGAGCATCATTTGGCTCCAAAGAGGCTCATCCCATCAGAGGAGGGGACTCTGTGTCCCACCAGCTCACCAAGAAACTGCAGCACCTGAAGAAGAAGATCAAACAGTTTGAAGATCAGTTTGAGAAGGAGAGGAACTACAAGGTAAAGAACGTCTATGTAATGGAGTGTGACATGCTGACCAAAGAATAGCATTTTTACTGAAAGAATAGCATATTATTTTCTTCTTTTTTTCATTATATGTCCGATCTTATCTCTGTTATTGACATGTGGATTACAAAAAACAATGCAGTAATCTTGGTCTCTATACTGCCTCCCCATGGCCACCTGATGGAGGGGAAAGGAACTGGTTGGAATAACGTGTTCCTTCCACGCGCCACGTCCAACCGGGGAAACTCCCCCCCTGTCAGGTTAAAGAAGTGGCTTGGACTCCTCATGCATTGAAGGAAGCATGATATCAGTCCGTTGCTCTCCCCAGTTGGCGGAGGGAGTGTAGAGCCGAGGATCGATTAGATAATTGACATTGGGTGAAAGAAAATGTGTTGCAAAAATGGTGGGATAAAAGAATTGTAGATTACAGTGCTCAGTCAATACAACTGATTCCAGTGGTTTTGATTCCATAGAGGTCAGCATGTCATCTATGAAAGCATGTTGTTCAGCGAAATACTGTATAAGATGAGGATACTGTATTGGAACATTTGAAGTGTTCATGTTCATAAGCGTTATCCATGCTTTCCGCAGCCCTCTCATGGAGACAAGGCAGCTAACCCCAAAGTTCTCAAGTGGATGACTGACCTCACCAAGATACGCAGGCAGATCAAAGGTATTGTGTGTGTGTGTGTGTGCGTGTGCGTGTGTGTGTGTGTGTGTGTGTGTGTGTGTGTGTGTGTGCGCGCGTGCGCGTGTGTGTGTCCTGGGTTGATTGTCCGTGTGGCATCCTGTTCCTCATCGGGCAGCTTGACCTCCTCACTTCTAACCCTTGACCTCTGTGATGGTGCAACACTGCATGCATGCTGGCCTCACACACACACACACACACACACACACACACACACACACACGCTCCATTTTGGGGACCCCATTAAGACAGTGCTTCCTTGTGATTCCATCATCTGCTTCCACAGGCGTGCATTCAGCATGCTCAACCATAATGGTACCTATTGTATTATAAACTATTTGAACGGCCTGCGCTCTCATTTCTTTATTTTACCATCATGCTTAACTGCTGGTAGATCTGAAGCTACCTTAAATTTTGATTCTGACCCCCCTAGATACCAAATAACTGTTTTCGTATTATTTCTTTCTTTCTTAAAATAATTATTGGGATTTTTTTCCCCCGCGTTTTTTGAGAGCGACAGTGGAGAGAGACAGAAAATGCGGGGAGAGAGAGAGAGTAGGAGATGATTCAGCAAATGGTGTGGCTGTCCGGAAATGAAACCGGGTTACTCGCTGAACAGCACTGTGCTCATTATGGTAGGCGCCTTAGAGGTACCACATTTGAACTCTTGTCTACGAGAAGAGAGAGGCCCTGAAATTGGTCTTATAATGCAAGTCTAAAACCAGAGTCTACCTAAGTTGCAGGAATTGTTCTACACTTCTAGTAATTTTGGTACGCGTGAGCAAATTGAATACCCTTGATGAGTGTACATGAGTGTACATGAGTGTACATGGGTGGGATAGATTGTATGCGGTTTCAACCTTCCCGTACAGAGGCTCCCGGTGTACAAGTTTGTCTGTCCTTGTGATGGCGCCAGCTCTCCTTTGCAAGGAGGCCCCGAAGCGCTTCTCTCTCTATTCCTCTTCTCTCTCTGTTTAAAAACAATCAAACCAATCAATAAACCAGACCAATTAACGGCAACACCCGCTCTCCTGCTTCCTCCCTCCTACTCCCGCCCACCGGCCGTGTTGATTGATTGACTGATTGGGCCAACCAGGACGCCAGCACCACCTATTGCCCCGAAGCACCTTGAGGCACCAGGCGTTGCTCCATTCACACAGACGCCACCACCCCCCCTCCCCCTCCTTCTCCTCTCCCACACGCCCCCCCATCACACGCTTGTCCCCCAGCCTCACCCCTACTCTGGCCTCTGCTCTAAACAGTACCACCTCAGTAAGTACCCAACCCTCAGTAAGTAGAAAACATAACTACATATATGTACCCTTTACTTTACAATGTTACTACACTTCACAACGTACCCAGTGGTAACTCTGTGACACGCACGCTACTTCACGGGCTTACACTGACCCCGCAAAGTAGCTTTGATTGTTTTTGACCGTGCACCGTGGGGAGAATGTCCTGTTGTTTGTTCTGATTTTGTTTCCTTTGGTATGTTTGTTTGTTGGCCTTGTGGTGGTAAGGTTTGGACTTGGTGTCGTGTGACTGTGTGGTAGCTGTGGTGTCATTCACTGTGCGTGTGATTGCGTGCTCTGTGGGCGGGCTTCCCTCTATCTCTTGCATTTGTGATTGGCTGCTTGTCACCATGGCAGCTGTCCCATCAACCCTCCTGCATGCCTCAGCTGTCCAGTGGTTGTTGATGTTCAGTGATGAAGATGGGCTGAAGCTCTGCTCTCTCTCTCTCTCTTCTCCAGATGCTAAACACCGCGCTGAGAGCGAGCTCGGCCCGCTGACTCGCCCTCGCAGTAACACCCTGCCTAAGAGCTTTGGCTCCACGCTGGACCACGCCGCCCACGACGCGCCGGGGGAGGGGCGGGGCCAGCGGCCCACCAAAGAGGAGACCCTGGAGCTGATCCAGCGGAGGGTCAGAGGGAAGAGACAGGAGGACGGCTGGCCCGACGACGTCAAGGTCAGCACACTGTGACCCTGCATGAGGTTCTGGAGAAACATGCCGTGATACAGTTCTGAGCTCCATGAGCAATGATTATCGACATGACTCTCAACCTGCCATTCAGGGGCGGCCTTAGGAATCTGGACCAAAGAGCAAAATATGTAGGAATCGAGACCAAATATGAGGCCCCCCATATACCTATACCTGACATGATTATTTTGTTGATAAAGCCGTATTGGTACAAATAGATTGACTGTTCAATATCACACGCAGCCATTACTCTCGGAAATTTGCAACAACAACAACAGCACCACCTCTCCTCATCCTGTCGTCCCTTCACAATTAAAGTGTCTCCCCTTTACCTCCCAATGCTGCACATTTTACCAAGGTTATTAACATAAAATGAGGTGTCACTTAACATTGTGGGAGAGAGCAAGGCAGTGAGTGCGCGAGATAGAGAGGGCCAAGAGTGGCGGGGGTTGACTGACGCCTGACGTTCAGTTGGAGCTTGGAGGCCCCCCTGAGGGTGGAGGCCTGTTTCAATTGAAACTGGTGAAACATAGCTAAGGCCTCCTATGCTGCCATGTCATTAATAGGACCAAAAACATTTGCCTATAATTATATGCAAATTCATTTTCTGTTTAGTTTTTTTTCCGTCTTTTTTAGAGTGGCGCTAGCTTTGTGTGTATGTGTGTCTGTCTGGATGAGCTCAGCTGAATCAGCGGAATTTGATGTATGATTTATGTATGGTGATAAGCTCACACAAGTGTGACTTTTGAAAATACACTCCATGCCTGACGATGCGCACAGCCAAACTATATGCAGACCTTTTGGTAATACCCGCTCGGTATGCATAGTTTATTTATAGCTATTTTTTTCTAGGGGTGCACGATTATGAAATTATGACCGATCTCCGATTATTTGCAGGGTCATATCTGCCGATACCGATTCTGACTGATTCCGATATCATGCAGAGGACCACATTGAAAACAATCCTAGGCCCTCTAGGCACAAAGCCTGTTAATATATATTAATAAATAAGTATTCAATCAATCAATCAATAAATAGCCTATACTCTTTTCCAAGTGTCTACAAGTACACAAATTAAATGTAGAAAAATGTAAAGTTTATTTTTACTTAAGACTTTACATCATATTTTATTTGGCTTTTGTTCTAGACTAGAGGTACATTTTATATTGAACTCATTTTCATTTAAAAAAACTATTTGCTGGTGAAAACCGATTAAATAATCTGTAATATTCTAAAACCGTTCCGATACCGATATGACATTTTTATTGTCGATCTGGCCGATTCCGATTATGCCACCGATTAACCCATTCTGACCGGGCACCCATTTTGGTGTTGGCATCATGTTATGCTTTAGCTATTGAAAAATAGCAGATCTACAAGCTCATATCGCGCCACCGAGTGGCGCGATACGAGCTTGTAGGTCTGCTATTTTTGAAGAATCGAAGAGCGACTGACATTTTAGAATCTGATCTCAGGTCAGAATGGGTTCATCAGACCAGTGTGTGTCCAGTGGAAACCTCGTGTGAATCTGATCTCAGGTCAGAATGGGTTAATCATGCATCCCTAATTGTTTCTATTCTTCATATGTCAAAGTATATACTGTACTGCTCACTCTTCATTCACAATATGACAGTGTTTCATTGTAAGCATCCGTCTCGTTTGTGTAGACAATGACCAAGGAACAGCTGTCGTGTGAGAAGATGGTCCTACAGAAGAACCTACTGCACTATGAAGGCCTGCATGGAAGACCTGTAAGTCATTATTACCTCGTTCTCTTCTCCCCCCCCGATGTAGATGATGTGGCCAATTGATTCCTTCCCGCATGCATTTCTGTTAGTTGTATCCTACTGACCCACCTGCCAGTGAGGAGCCCCACCGGGAGGGGAGGATGTGGAACCATCGTCAACCTAATTGGATGAATGGATATAGTACCTTCTCTGCTAGCCTTCAGAGACCTTGACTGACAGTCTTGCGTTTTGTCCTTCACCTTCGCAGTCTTGTGTTTATATCTGTTAACTGTCCTCTAATATCATGCATCATATAAAAAATGACTTTATTGATCTCTCTCTCTCTCTCGCTGTCTGTCTCTCTCCATCTCAGGCGACCAGAGAGGATCGTTTGGTGGTCAAACCTCTGTATGATCGTTACAGACTGGTCAAACAGATGCTCACCAGAGTCAGCATCACACCCGTTATAGTATGTTCATTACACACAAACAAACATTTGGCAAGAATTCTACATCAAACTACCGTAGTCTTATTTTGTTCGCCTCAATAAATGAATGTAGAAATTCCCTACAGTTTGAACTTTTATTTCCACGCGTAGAATTGCCTCTCCTCAATTTCTCCTCTCTCTCTCTCTCCCAGGCGTCTCCCACAAGTAAGAGGCGTGGCCAGATCCTCCAGCCAATCATCGAAGGAGAGACCTCCCACTTCTGTGAGGAGATCCAGGAAGAGGAGGAGGAGGAGGAGGTGAAGGCTGGCGGTCAGGGAGTGGAGGAGGAGGAGGAGGAGGAGGAGTTGGAGGAGGAGGAGAAGAAGGAGGAGGTTCCCAGAGACGGGTCAGAGGTCATCATGGCTCTGGCCCCCGTGTCCCCCCTAACCGAGGCCGGTCCAGTGAGCAGCCAGAACCCGAAGTTCGCTCTGCCCGAGGGACAGGGCGAATGTCCAATCGGGGACAAGGGCCAGACGGAGTGTCCAATGAAAGCGAAGCTGGAGGAGGGCTCGGGGAAACTGACGTTGGACCTGAGGCTGTCTAGTTCCAACGCCTCGTCCATGTAAGGAGACGTGCACACTGCAAACACGCACGTGCTTTAGAGACACACATGCACCTCACATACTCTTGCTCTTTATGCAAAACCATGATCCATGCACATGCGGGTGATTAAAACACAAATGTTGACTTAACTTGCACAGATGCACATTTAAGCACACAGGAACATGCTCGTGCATGTTTGTGATCGTGTGTGTGTATATATATAATGAGCGAAAGTGTACGAATGTTATGTAAATGTCATGTACAAAACCATCTTTCCCACAGGCCAGAACTGCTAGAACAGCTGTGGAAGGCCCGAGCAGAGAAGAAGAAATTAAGGAAAACCATCAAAGAGTTCGAAGAAGATTTCTACCAGCACAACGGCAGGTAGGTGGAGAACGACCTCACCGTGCCACTGTTTCTACTATAGCATAATCAGAATTGGCCATAATCAGCCATAAAAAAAGATATATCGGTATCGTAATGGTCTCTCAAAATACTACTTTATTATTATTTCATCGGTTTTCACCAGCAAAGAAATTATAATAATCTATATTTAAATTTGTGGTACTCGTCTCATTCAGTAGGCGTTCAGTCGTGAAAACAGACACTTGGAAAAGTATTATGCTATTATGTGATTGATTGAATACTTTATTAACAGGCTTTGGGCCAAGCCCCTAGGCTTGTTTTCAATGTGGTCCTCTGTATAATATCGGAATCGGTCAGAATCGGAATCGGCAGATATGTCTGTCGTGATTTCATAATCATGCACCCCTAGTTTGTACCACTGAAACATCATGGATTTAGCTCTGTAATGTAACTGCTGAAAACTACAACTAGCTATAGCCACGCACAACACACACTTTGGAAAACCCTAGCCGCAATTTGCAACACCAGCCTTTTGACAGCCCAATACATCCAAACAGAAAAGTCCTATCTGAATGTACAACGTTAACCCATTCTGAACGGGCACCCATTTTGGTGTCAGCATCATGTTATGCTTTAGCTATTGAAAAATAGCAGATCTACAAGCTCATATCGCGCCACCGAGTGGCGCGATACGAGCTTGTAGGTCTGCTATTTTTGAAAAATCGAAGAGCGACTGACATTTCTAGAATCTGATCTCAGGTCAGAATGGGTTCATCAGACCAGTGTGTGTCCAGTGGAAACCTCGTATGAATCTGATCTCAGGTCAGAATGGGTTAAACTCCCCAACATTGCGGCTGTATGGAAAGCTTGAATTATCCTCTTTCTACCGGCAATGTGTCTGTTTTATAGAAATCCACCTTAGACATGTTATGACTGAGCTACTTTTCTGCTAAGAAGTGCAGGTGATAATGTTTTCAAAGAGTTTGGAAGCGCTCACTCAACGGTTCTGTGTACCACCTGTTTTAGAATTTGCACATAATGCAGGAAGCAGCAGCGCGTTGCGTTAACCCATTCTGACCGGGCACCCATTTTGGTGTCGGCATCATGTTATGCTTTAGCTATTTAAAAATAGCAGATCTACAAGCTCATATCGCGCCACCGAGTGGCGCGATACGAGCTTGTAGGTCTGCTATTTTTGAAAAATCGAAGACACTTTTAGAATCTGGTCTCAGGTCAGAATGGGTTAATAATGAAACTGTCAGGATGTAATAGACATTTTTAGAATCTGATCTCAGGTCAGAATGCGTTAATGAAAATGTCGCCCTGCTGTAGGAATGTTCAGAAGGAGGACCGCGTGCCCATGTTGGAGGAGTACCGGGAGTACAAGAGAATCAAGGCCAAACTACGCCTGCTCGAAGTCCTCATCAGCAAACAAGATTCCTCCAAGTCCATCTAGTTCCCGCACTCCCACTCAAGAGAGCAATCGTCACCACTGAAAGAACACGCGCCCCTCCGATGGCCTTCGTCGTCCGAGACGAGCCGTTGCGAGGGCTGCGTGAGTCACCCCCACGTGACCCACCGCTGGCCATACATGACATCACATCCTAACGTGACCCCCGTTTTCTCCAACACGATCCCAACGCTTCCTCACCTGCTCTCTAAGCTGCAGGCCCTCGCGTGTTTCACGGAGGAATGTTTGTCGTCATCGGTTTCGGGCTTGCTTTCCTTTCTACCCACAGAAGGAGAAACAAAACATCAGAACTCAGAATTTCCGGTTCACAAACCTTTACTCTTTATCTGCGTTCTTTTTCATCTGTGTTCTTTTGTTTGTTTTTTTGACATACTGAGAACAGGCATTTTAAACGCTTGTTTCGGTGAGGCCGTGAGTGTGTGGGAAACAGGACCAGTCAAACGAGCCCCCTTCCAAGCTATACCATTGGGCCTAAAGAACGATACGAGTTGGTTGTTTATCCGTCAGATTTTGAGACTGGTGTGGATGGGACATCTGATTTGTTTTATGACTGAGCCGCAGAGATAGTTTGTGTGTGTGTGTGTGTGTGTGCGTGTGTGTGTGTTCTTGTTTAACCTGTATACACACGCGTTTGTATGCGAGACACTGTAATGTCCACATTTCTTGAATGAAAAATGACTTTAGAGTTTCACTCAAATCACATTTGAGTGGAGAGTTGAGCACTTGTAACTCTGCGATAAAGACAGTCTTATGTTTGAGTGATGCTGACATGAAACCGATTTGAAGGCACAACTCACTCAATTCACAACTCACTCTTCGGCATTTTTCTCTCACTGTTCTCCGTTTTTATTTTCTCAGGAAGAAAAACGTCATAGATTCACATGCAGTAGTGTCCTGTCTGCAAAATAAGTCTGGACTCGTTTGGAGCGTTTTTCTGTGAAGTCCTATTGTCTATGACAATATCCTAATGAGAAGGTGGTCATGGGAAATGCAGTCCCATTTTTCAGTTTCCTTGTGTTTCAATGTGGCTTCTTTTTGGTACAGTAGTCTTGGAATATAGTGCAGCACAACGTGTGTGTGTGTGTGTGTGTGTGTGTGTGTGTGTGTGTGTGTGTGTGTTGTCAATCTTTGGGGGACTTATGGGGGCAGTAGGTACATAGGTAGGCACTTGGTTGGGTTTGTCCAGCGATGTGTCCCATCTCTAAAACTAAAGCATGATTGGCCACGGACAATTTATATATTCTTTCCCTCTACAGATTGGACCAGAGGACACTATCGGGGAAAGCTACAAAACCTAACCATTTACCACTATGCAGAATGTGATGAAAAGGCATACAGCACACCACATCCTGCTTATTGGTAAATGAGTGGCAGTTTGTAAGGATTTACCTGACACCATCAAGGCATGTTTCCCAGTATTCTAGAATCTAGCTGGAGTAGATTTAACCCATTCTGACCGGGCACCCATTTTGGTGTCAGCATCATGTCATGCTTTAGCTATTTAAAAATAGCAGATCTACAAGCTCATATCGCGCCACCGAGTGGCGCGATACGAGCTTGTAGGTCTGCTATTTTTGAAAAATCGAAGAGCGACTGACATTTTTATGATCTGATCTCAGGTCAGAATGGGTTCGTCAGACCAGCGTGTGTCCGGCGGAAACCTCGTATGAATCTGATCTCAGGTCAGAATGAGTTAAGCGGTCATTTAGCAACATCCGTGAAGCGAGATAGAGGGGCTAACATGGTTGCCAGTGAAGGCCGATGTTGCCAAAGTGCATCAAGATGATCCATCATTCAGTACTTGATCGATGATCGTAGCTTCTAAAGTTGTCTTGCCAAATGCTACCAATGCAGAGTTGTACTTATTAGTTGACGAAGGGCAGGTAGTTTGAACCGAAAATGAACAGCTCACACAATGAGAGGGTTGCTTGGTTGCACATCAGTGGCACACACCCGAGAATGGCAGACCTACAAGCTCACGGGGATGTCAGTGTGTTGTGAGCTAGTATAGTCGCATCCAAGTGTGAATTGGGCTATAGACGGTCTTTCCTGTCCACGGAAAGACGTCTCACCCCTGTGAGCTTTTATTTCGTGGTTGGAGATGGATTGAGGAAGGCAGATCACACAGTTAAGAACTGCAGATAAAATTTTGCTTCAAAAAGTCCCAACTTGTTGTGGGTGAGACGCAGATGATTTGCCCCAACGCCTGAAAGGCTTTTCTTTTTTTATTTCCTTTTTTTTCTTCATATTGCCTTCTCCTTTGTCTTTATTCTGGTGTTTAGTCCACCCTTTGTTAGCTAGAGCCAAATGCTGGTATTGTTTGGCTGTGGTGGGTATATTTACTCTGCCGAGTACTTTGGCGGGTACCCAGTTCTAATTTGTAGGTCTTATTATATATTTAAAGTGGCTTGTGATTCGTGGGATATCCTGGTCTCTGTGGTCAGTTGATGGAGGGGGGAAAAAAAGCATCAGTTTCCTGACCTAGTTGGGGAAGGATAACACTAAAAGTAAAAAGGCTTTTTTTGCTGTGTCCAGTCAGTGATGATTGCATTTAGGAAAGGGGCTAGGAGAATGACCATGTGAGGCAGGCCACGCCTGGAGATGGATGTGGACTGGCCAGTATGTGTCACAACTTTGATACTTACTTTGTTCATACACGCTTCCTCTTCGTATAGAGATTAAGAGCCCAGCAGCCCGTTGTCTTGTTTATGGTGGCTTATGGCATTTCTGTTTTTTAGAAAAATGCTCTGAACGAGCCTGCGAACAGAGGCTTTGTGAATGTGTGTGAGCGTGATAATGCACACAGACGTGTGTACAGTATGTGTCTGCGTCGGTGAGAAATGTCGGCATGGTAGTGTGGAGGGGGGGGGGGGGGGGGGGGAGGAGGGAGGGAGGGAGGGTGTATATACCTGTTATTTGCACAGCATTCAGAGAATGCAGCCCTTGTGTGTTTGTCATTTTCTTTTCTAAAAAAAAAGGCACTACTATATATATATATATATACACATGTGTATGTATGTGAATATATATAAAATCTCCGAAGGAATGAATGTCAGAAACATTTAAATTATTTCAAACGACACGTTTGGCTTCCCTGTTTTATTTTCACAGTTTCTGAGACACCCTGAGAATGTGTTTTTTTTGTTTTTTTTGTTGTTTTTCTATTATTGCAATTACTATCATAACCATTATTTTGTATGATTATAATATAATCCTTTTTTTTGTATCCTCATACTAATCTCACTTGTACAAGCAGCTGTAGTTGCAGATAGTAATCAGCCCCCCTCCCCCCTCTGTGTAATATAAGCTAATCTAGATGCAGTACTGTTGTAGGCTTGCATGGCAAAAGAAAACAATAATAATAATAATAATAATAATAGTATGAGTAACATTGTATTGTTTCTATCATTTGTGCCATGAAGACGAAGCAATAATAAAAGAAAGGAAAAAAAATATTGTACCGGTATGTGGAAAGTCTACAGTACAGTATATTGGGTTATGGCAATATTGTCGGGTCAATGTGTGTGCGTGTGTCTGTGTTTGCATTACAGGGATTCATTTATTGTCTCCGTTTTCAACATGGCAGCCTAAATACCTCTCGCATGCACAAGCACATACATACAGTACACGGTGGAAGAAACCTGTTGGGACGTCACAACACAGCTGTTTTTACCACTGCTGTTTGCATAATGGGCTCATGTTTGTTTGGTTGCACTGTAGGAAACAAATCTAAAAATACATTACAGGATATCTTTATATAAAATGTGGAGGCATTTTGGACTGAAGAAGTTATCCATATGGACTGCCATGAAGTGTCATACCTGAAATCATAACATTCCAGTTTATATCAGAAAGTGAAAAACAAAAAGAACATCAGTTGTCAACTCCTGTCAGTTCCAAAGGCCTTTCTTTTATCTTTAAATAAATATATTTTTCCTCGACTGCAAACCGGCAAACCATTTTGCACCCTATTTTCCTATGGAGTACCTTTTTTTTTTCTTCTTCTTCCAGTATAACGAAGCTTGTTTATTTTGCCCTGTAACTGCAACAGAGTGGTAAAACTCATGCCAGGTTCATCCGTTGTATGTATTGTTGACCCTGTTGGTAATGCCATCTGTGTACATGCTATCACAAACACACATTATCCAATAAATGCTTGTTCCATCAACCTTTGTTCTGGAATTTATAGCAGAAGTCCAAGACAAAGATATGGTAGAGCCACCCACCCACAACTCTATTTTTAGCCTCGTTTTGATCATTTTGATGACTGAATTGTGTTTCTGTTCATGTCCACACTGTCCAAACTGTTCCAATAACAGCGTAAAGGGTGCCTCAACTCTTAAGATGTGAAAATACCAGTTTAATGTCATTAATTTGTGTGAATGCTTTATCATATCTTTGATGGATTTTCCTATAAAGTCCTTTGGCCAAGGTTTTATTGTTTGTTTTTGTGTTTGGCGCCATACAACCGCTCCCCCTCTCCTTTCCCGATTTCATATGATAGTCTACTGTCTTTTATCACATCATTATACTCTACGTATGAACGTATATCTGCAAATGTTTTATTTTGCGAATGCTTTATTTTGTTTTGTTTTGTTTGTTTTCCCCATTCCCCTTTTTCAAAATGATGACGATCAAGTACAATCAGTACAGAATACATTTTGAAATGTAAAAATAAAGATTGTCATTTACAAACGGCGACATCTCTCTTGGTATGGATTGACAATTACGGAAATTCATCAGAACCTGTTAAGTGACGAAAGTAGGCCTATTAACAAGTATTACATTTGTAATGTATTTAACAATAGCCTATTAAAAGCTAGGTTGATATATACAGTATATACACAAAATAGATGGTTAGTATAATGGCATGGCAATGGCATAGATCTTTTATGAAAGGAGGTAGGGCCCGCACACCATTCCTTTGGTAAAGAATTACTTTATTGAATAAATAGACAACGTTTCAATCTTGACAGATCTTCGTCAGGTCAGTATACAGATGCACACATTTCATCACTTTTATCCAGTTAGATCTTTTATGAAACATTACCACTAGGCTAGCTAACCCTGCTGTCTCAGCAGAGGCCTCTGGTGGGCATTAGCTGTAGGCTAGTGGAAATCTGGCGGACATCTGGAAAAATGCACAAACTGCTTGCCCTATTCAGGGAGGCTATCTGAGTTTACTAGAGCTTTATGTAACAAGAGGTTCGGGCCACTACGCGGCCCTCACCCCTAGCGCCACGCATCACCAATCAAACTACAGCTACTATACATGACCTGTGGCTCACATGTTAGACAGTGTCTTAACCCAGAGAGCCACCATGATCTTTTAGAACCTCCTCAGCTTTCCATCTCTTTCCAGTGTTCTTCTCCAAAACATGCCTTAACACTGGGAGCCACTGATCTCTCTGAGATGGTTGTTCTTCTGGTTGTCACTTCAAATGGGGCCTTGGTTGCAGTTCCATCACGTGACGTCAGATAAAAGAGAGGAGAACACAGAGCATGATTGTTAAGAGTCTGTCCACATTGTGGGTTCAAATCCCACTCTGCTCTATACTCTGAAACTTTACTTTGAAGATAAAAGAGCACGGAAATCTCACCCAGCCTGGCTGGTGGTGGAGCGGAGAGATTGCTGACCCCTAGATGTTTGCACTGCAGCACTCGCAGGTTCAAGCCTCATGCCACCACCACTTACTGGATCCACGAGACACTTCTAGAACAAGGAAAACAACTGAGGATAAGTAGAAAGAGAGAGAAATGTTTGGAGTTTGTTTAGTTAGTTAGTTTAATTTATTTTCCATGTGTGGAAATTTATCTTCGGTCTCAACAACAGTAAAAAAACAAACGGCGACGACAACAACTGCAACAACACTTACACAATTATTTTCATGGCAAAAATGCAGGACAGTGGCAAATACATAAAAAAAACTAATCTAGCGAGACATGGTATTATTCATTTTCATGCCTTAATGGCATTAGGAATGAAGGAATTTTTAAAGATCTTACGGTTAGCTTTTGGTACTTTGTACCGTCTACCAGAGGGAAGTAGTTCGAACTCCCTGCAGAGTGGATGAGAGGGGTCAATTGCTATTCTTGAATCTTTTTTTTTTTTTTTAAGATATTTTTTTTGCGGCTTACGCCTTTTATTGATTTTGTAAGGGACAGATAGTAGGCTGACAGGAAATGGGAGAGAGATGCATGGGGGGATGACATGCGGTAAAGGCCGTGTCGGGTCCGGGAGTCGAACCCGCGGCACACCGCGACTGGATCACCAGTCCGGTGCCCAGACCGTTACGCTACGGCCTGGGCCACTATTCTTGAATCTTGACAGCTTTTTTTTCCCTCAAAGTACTGAGGCTAGGTTCACTATTGCTACTACTGCAGATTGCTTCTTCCTTTTACATTAAGATTGCCATGTTAAAAGTCAAGATTCCCTCTATCAGGTTCTTATAGACTGTTTCCATGATATGCTTGCTCACTCTAAAGGAGTTGAGTTTGTGTAGTTACTGTAGTAGGTGAAGGCGTTGGTTACAAGTTTTAAAGATCTGGTCAGTATTTTCACTGAAATTTAGTTTGCTGTCAATAATATGTGCCTATTTAAAACCCCAATTTGTCCACTAATTGTAATGGACTGCACAGGTTTATTTTCATGAATGACAAGTTATTTATTTTTTGTCACATTGATAACAGTTCTGAAGAGATGACACAGTATTCAGAATACGGTTTGGTGTTCTGAAAACTGTTTGTCAAATATATATAATGGTAAATTAAAACATAGAATATGGTTCGTTTTCTGAATAGGCCTACTGTTTAGAAATTGTTCATTAAAAACTTAGAAATAGGTATTTAAAACGAAAATATAACCCGATTCTAAGATTTTCGTTGGTGTCGTTCGAAACAGAATTAAGAATTCAAAACAAGACGCACCGCGACCTGTAGGCCTACTGTGTTCTCTGGTTCATTTCTCTGCTGTCGGCCTTAAATCTTCCACTAGTCCCTCCCTTTCCCATAAAAGGGGACGGAGGCGTGGCCACGGCCGTCTTGAGTGACAGGCAGACTGTGCTGCTGTTACTGCAAGCAGACACAGGCTGCGCTGTTGATGATCGCACCAGGCGATATTATATTTAATTTTAATGTATCCTTTATTATAATTATTTAAACATATTAGCGTGCTTTTAGATCACATTTTAACGCACTGATGTTATATGCCTTTATCTTCTGGATGATTGAACCTCAATGGAAACGGTGCCACTGATTAAACATGCGCATTATATGGTTAAATGGGCCCTAAGAGATGCAGAAATTAACTAGAAAAAGTGCCCTTCTGCTTCTGGGCACAGGTCTCCACCAAATGGGCCCTAAGAGATGCAGAAATTAACTAGAAAAAGTGCCCTTCTGCTTCTGGGCACAGGTCTCCACCAGGAGGATAGGGGAGAGTGTGATGTTTGGCAAAATGTTTAGGAGTAATTTAAACATGTTCAAAACAATTATTACAAATAAATGAAAAAAGTAATAGAAAAAAAGCACAGCCCCCTCACATATTAGATGGATAATATCACCAGAAAAAGGTACAGGTGGTTTTGATGAATCTAAATCTACTATGGTTAAAATACTGAATCAAGCAATTCAAAATAACAGATCTACAAGGTCACAGTGCAATAACAGATCTACAAAAGGTCATAGTGCGTGAATTGGACATTCAAAATACAATAACATGTTAAAAACCCATTTTGGGCGGGAACCCCCTTTTGGTGTTTTAAAGCATTATGTTATACTTTAGCTATTGAGAAATAGCAGATCTAGGCTACAAACTGCTATTTTTGAAAGATTGTGAAAATGCGCCTCGAACATTTGTGAACATTTTAACTCAAATCTTTGCTTCTGGGGAGGTCCCTGGAACTACATATTTCCAGATGGGGGTGCGGAGGCATATTAAATATATTTTTTGGGGTACTTGATATGAAATATTGAGCACCACTGATACAGAAACATAAGGTTTTTCAGAAAACTGTCAGGATTTTGAAGAATTTTTTTTTATTTCAACGTCAGGCCTAAATGGGTTAACCTGTGGGCTGCTTTAAAGGTGTGGCTGTATGTATGCTCAGTGGTGTTCAACCAGTGGTCCAGGAACCACCAGTAGGCCTTAGGGCGGTCCCAAGTGGGAGAGCTGGTAACCATTTGGTCTCATTTTAGGCTCTCAAGAGGTATAATTCATTATTGTTAAACATCTGCATTACTTATTTTACACAAAATTTACCTATTTAGAGACATCATCACAGCATGTAATTGTAGACAACATCTTATCCAACGACAACTCATTCGTACTCATTCATACGTGTTGGTGGCCTGTGATTGATATCGTTGGTTGATTGATTGATTGAAGTATTTATTAACAGTTTGCAGAATTACAGAACATTTCAAGCACAACTCAATACAAACTGTGAGTGGACGACCAATAAAGAACTAGACTTGTTTACCGTGTTCAATTCATAACATTTAGAGACAATACACTTCTAGAGAGAGAGAGAGAGAGAGAGAAAGACGGAGAGAGAGCAGGACAGACTTGGAAACCGACGTTTTGCTGCCATCTAGTGTTCACCAGCAGACACTGCATGTGTGTTAGGGTAACCCTAACCATAACTAAGACGGAAAATGTTCGTCGACTAACAAATAAAAACTAGACTAAAATGTTAGGAAGGGACTAGTGGACAACAGATCCAGTGAGCTTGTAGATCTGCTATTTTCAGCAAGTGTAAAATAAGTCATTATGACGGCAACAAGGCCCGCAAAAACACATTTTAAAATCTTATGACATTTAGTCGACTAAAACTAGACTAGCACTAATACATTCCAGGTGACTAATGTGACTAAGACTAAGTGAAAACTATTCAGGAGACTATGACTAAAACTAAAATAGAAATTTGCTGCCAAAAACACTGACAGACAGACAGACAGACAGACAGTCCTATATAGTCCTATATAGTCTTATATAGTCTTATATATACTACATAGTCCTATATAGTCTTATATATATACTATACTAGAATTCCGCGGCTGCCTTGCGGCCGCTCATCCCAGATTTACTTTGCCGCGCACTATGGGAAGAAGGAAATTGCGGGAGTTGACTCCACATGTAGTAACGGATGGGTTATTAGTTATTATTATGTGTCCTTATTAGTGTAGTGTAGTGTAGTCAACACGTTATGGCTCATACACACTGCCCGGTATTTGCTCCGATTATGCTGTCGGGGAGCATTTTTGGCGCTGGCCGACAAAACCCCTGATCTGACGTTAAGCGGTGCCCAAAAGTTATAGATCACAAAGGGTTTGCAGGTAGAGCACATGACATGGCCCTAAAAATATCTATAATTTTAATATAAAAAACTATTTTTGCATCTGCCGCTTGAGATGACCTGAGATGACTTGATTGATTGACATAAAAAAGGGCCTGTCAGCTCAAACACACAATGCAATAGTTGTTGTTGCGTACAATCATCAGTAGAAAAGTCAAATCCAGATCTAGTGAAAGTATAATATTATTATAGCGTTTATTGTAAAATAAACGCTTCTGTAACATAACATCACACATTACTTTCTACTGTCTTGAAGTCACCAACAAGTACCCAGTGGTCTAGGTTTACTGGCGCCCACCTCCCCCTATTTTCACACCGTGTAAAGTACCGTGCCGAATTCAAATAGCCACTACTTTGCATAACAACAGCTTTAACTGTTTATATACCTGAACTGACTGTGAGCGCACGTAGCCGGTAAGCATGCCATGCACACTTGACTTACAGGAGTGTGGACTGCTATGGCTCCAGTAAGCTACTGCTGCTGTGTGGTGTTCTCCTCCATCAAATAACAGTTACAGATATATTCGTCCAAAGCAAACCTTTTAGTTTCACTAGTGTCCAGTAAGGATGTTTGTCTGACCATTTTAAGTCTAGGCCTACTTTTGTGTTTTATATGCTGTGCTATACAGCTGTTCTGTGTGCATGCCGCGATGCGTGCGTGCGTGCGCGTCACGTTCCGTGGTACCAGTACAATTTCATTTGGCCAGTCATTCATTCATATTTAACTTGAAACTGAATAAGGCAATGTCTGGAGTTGATAGAGCAAGCATTAACTTCTTTAAGGTATGCCTATGCTATGCCTACTATATTTTGAGGGACACATGACACTTAAATCGTTTAATTACCTCTACATTTCACATGCAAATATTATACTTTCACTACAATTATTAGTTATTACTAGACTACTATTACGTTGTATTGTACTACTTAAAACTACTGTTGTATTATACTAGGCGGGTTGGTCCTAAGGCTACTGTTAATTTGCGTATTTATTCTGAAACTTAACCACTTGTAGAGCATATTACATTGTGATAGGCTACTGCTAGGCAACTTTTACTTTAGTGAAAAAAAGTATTTCATCAAACACCACTGACTTGTAATATTGCAAAATCCTTTATTCTGAATCTGGTACCCAGGCCGGTTACCCAGGCCGGTACCCAGTCCGGTACCCAGGGCAATACCCAGGCTATTGAAAAATAGCAGATCTACAAGCTCGTAGCGCGGTACCCAGGCCGGTACCCAGGCTATTGAAAAATAGCAGATCTACAAGCTCATAGCGCGCCACCGAGTGGCGCGCTACGAGCTTGTAGGTCTGCTATTTTTGAAAAATCGAAGAACGACTGACACAGAAACATAGCTTTTTCAGAAAACTGTCAGGATGTAGAAGACATTTTTAGAATCTGATCTCAGGTCAGAATGGGTTAAACCATGTGATTGGGATGGGGACATTAAACCATCAACATTGGTGTGTGTGTGTGTGTGTGTGTGTGTGTGTGTGTGTGTGTGTGTGTGTGTGTGTGTGTGTGTGTGTGTGTGTGTGTGTGTGTGTGTGTGTGTGTGTGTGTGTGTGTCTGCGTGCGCGCACGTACAGACAGTTGTACTGTGAGGTGATGTGGCAGCCGTCCTCCTCGCTTCCAGAAGGACCTGTGCGTCCATGAAGGCAGCGCCCAACGCCTGCACTGCGTCGCCAAGGTCTGCCGCTCACTCACTCGTTAACTAAAACACCTGAAACAGGCAGGGAAAGCATATTGTTTTTTAAATGACGTGTAAGTTTGATTAGAAAGTTCTGCATTGTCCCTATAACTCATGCATCATGCATAGAGATATACAGAAGGTCAAGGTTTGTTTGATTTTGTAAAGTTGCCCGAACGGCCAAGGCTCCAAGAATAGACGCAGTCCAAGAATGTACATCTTTTGTTGTATTTATTTACCTCCAAAACTGATGAACAGCCCATATGACGGATTGTCACAGCCTGGGTCTGAGGCAAAACAAAATACTGCACGAATGATACTGGCCACAATACACTTTCAAAAACCAAAAGTAAGAAATAAACACTTGATAACTAACAAAGACAAAAACAACAAACCAAGAACTAAAGACACTGAAAACAGGCTATGCCTTTCCTGAAGACCCTGGCAGCTCTCCCTTGGTGTTGTCTCTTTGCTGTCTCAAGCCAACTGAGCAATCTCCCAAACATTTCCACAAGCCTCCCTTACCAGGTGAGACCCCACCCACAATGATTAGTAATTGGACCAATCTACTCAACCAAGGTAAACCATGACCCATGAGTTAGACCAACTATACAATTACACATTTAGAGTCTGAATGTTTTCCAAGGCATCCCATCAAACACAAAACAATTATGATAGCATTAGGCAACACCGATAAGTAGTACAGTATATGATGCTACACATAGCCACACCTCCAAGGAGCTTAATGACAGTCAATTAATGGGAGCAGCTGTGCAGTGTGCGTTTGTAATGTTCAGTTTCACATTGTGGAGTCATCTAGTGTCTATAGGGCACGGGTTGCCCCGTGACAGATTTATTGATTGAATACTTTAATAACAGCTTGCAAAGAAGTACAGAGATACATATAATGCTCATCAAGCGTGGGCAGTGTGTGTACTATACAGGTTGACATTGCAACAGTGCAAATAAAAGTGAGATTAGACTAAAGTTGCCTGCTACAATTTACAATTTAGGCATTTAGCAGACGCTCTTAATCCAGAGCGATTTACATTAAGCAAGAACAAAAAAGCATGGGAATACATCACATAAAAAGCATTTATCATGAAACATGCGTAAACTAAGAACGTAACAGTGGAATATCTATATAATGAAACTATACTATACTATACATATGTACTATGATGTGCTATGACTACACACAATGCAATTATAGTGCTGTCTACATAACATGCTATAAGTCTGTATCAAATGCTATCTAAGTCTACAGAAATGCTATCTAAGGGGGTAGGGGTAGTGACTGTAACCATGTTTTTCAATGATATACTCTGTTCATATCTCTCTCTCTCTCTCTCTCTCTCTCTCTCTCTCTCTCTCTCTCTCTCTCTCTCTCTCTCTCTCTCTCTCTCTCTCTCTCATGCCACATCTGTCAGACCCCACTTCTGCATTGCTGTACTGAAACGTCCCACACCTGTCCTCAGACGATTGAGGGTTGTCCACTCCATGATGTAATGGTGAAGCCTGGATGTTCTGCTGCCTTCCACTGATCACCCAGGAAGCCTTGGAGGTGTCAGCTGGTGTTGTGTGAAGCAGTTCCTGAGCCTGTGTGGCAAAGGGGCACAGGGACTTGTTGTATGGTTACTTGTTGTATGGTTAACCCATTCTACAAGCTCATAGCGCGGTGCCGCACTACGAGCTTGTAGATCTGCTATGTTCTTCTTGAAAATGTGGCGCAAATATTAGAATATATATTCTTTCAGAACGTTTTTAACCCCAATCTTTGCTTCTGGGGGTCCCTGGAACTTCTGTAACCATGTTTTGCAAATATATACTCTGTTCATATCTCTCTCTCTCTATCTATCTCTCTATCTCTCTCTCTCTCATGCCCTGCCTACACATCTGTCAGACCCCACTTGTGCATTGCTGTACTGAAACGTCCCACACCTGTCCTCAGACGATTGACAATTAAAATTGCATTTCAATATCACACAAATTATGTTGTTGTATTGCTGTTGTATGGTAGACAATATATTTGGGTTTCAAGTGTGGTAATCTGAACACAGCATTTCATATTTAATGTAAACATACAACAGGATAGTACTCTATACGTTTTTTCTTTGCTTTGCAACACCATGTCTTTACTTGCATGTGAATTATTTTGTTTTGACTGTACTTATACTAAAAAAGAAATTCAAAATTCAAAAACGATGGGCTATAACCCATCGTTTTTTTCATTTTTCCATTTTTTTCAAATCCTCAAAAATGATGAAAAACGGCGTGCTATAGTATGCCGTACGATATGGGCTATAGCCCATGGTCCAAAATGATGAAAAACGAGGATATTATTTTTTTCAAAAAAAAACAAAAAACAATGGGCTATAACCCATCGTTTTTTTTTATTTTTAAATTTTTTCCAAATCCTCAAAAATGATGAAAAACGGCGTGCTACAGTATAGTATGCCGTACGATATGGGCTATAGCCCATATCCTCGCGGTGTATAGCGGTGTATGAGAATGGGTGTTGCGGAGGATGAGAGCATTACTCTCATCCTCCGCAACACAATGCATTCTCTATGGCAATACTATGGCATGCTACTAGTCCTACATACTTACACCTAGCAACCCCATTCTAGCCTACTTAGGTTCATCTTACGGTGGACATGTTTGCCTGAAAAGGAATCTTTGAAATGTTTCATAGTTTTAGAAATATAGTGCTTTCAAATTTGAGACATTTAACATGGGGCTCAATGGCAGCTCTATAGGCACGTCAAAAGTCACTTTCACCTAGAAACTCCATTCACACTTTTTATTATTCAGCTTACTGTGGAGACACATGCTGGAACTTTTTTTTATTTTTATGTTTTGTAGTTTATGAGTTATTTAACTTAAACGCCCAATGCATTCTCTATGGCAATAGCACAAAATTTGGAATGCTACTAGTCCTACATACTTACACCTAGCAACCCCATTCTAGCCTACTTAGGTTCATCTTACGGTGGACATGTTTGCCTGAAAAGGAATCTTTGAAATGTTTCATAGTTTTAGAAATATAGTGCTTTCAAATTTGAGACATTTAACATGGGGCTCAATGGCAGCTCTATAGGCACGTCAAAAGTCACTTTCACCTAGAAACTCCATTCACACTTTTTATTATTCAGCTTACTGTGGAGACACATGCTGGAACTTTTTTTTATTTTTATGTTTTGTAGTTTATGAGTTATTTAACTTAAACGCCCAATGCATTCTCTATGGCAATAGCACAAAATTTGGAATGCTACTAGTCCTACATACTTACACCTAGCAACCCCATTCTAGCCTACTTAGGTTCATCTTACGGTGGACATGTTTGCCTGAAAAGGAATCTTTGAAATGTTTCATAGTTTTAGAAATATAGTGCTTTCAAATTTGAGACATTTAACATGGGGCTCAATGGCAGCTCTATAGGCACGTCAAAAGTCACTTTCACCTAGAAACTCCATTCACACTTTTTATTATTCAGCTTACTGTGGAGACACATGCTGGAACTTTTTTTTATTTTTATGTTTTGTAGTTTATGAGTTATTTAACTTAAACGCCCAATGCATTCTCTATGGCAATAGCACAAAATTTGGAATGCTACTAGTCCTACATACTTACACCTAGCAACCCCATTCTAGCCTACTTAGGTTCATCTTACGGTGGACATGTTTGCCTGAAAAGGAATCTTTGAAATGTTTCATAGTTTTAGAAATATAGTGCTTTCAAATTTGAGACATTTAACATGGGGCTCAATGGCAGCTCTATAGGCACGTCAAAAGTCACTTTCACCTAGAAACTCCATTCACACTTTTTATTAATCAGCTTACTGTGGAGACACATGCTGGAACTTTTTTTTATTTTTATGTTTTGTAGTTTATGAGTTATTTAACTTAAACGCCCAATGCATTCTCTATGGCAATAGCACAACATTTGGAATGCTACTAGTCCTACATACTTACACCTAGCAACCCCATTCTAGCCTACTTAGGTTCATCTTACGGTGGACATGTTTGCCTGAAAAGGAATCTTTGAAATGTTTCATAGTTTTAGAAATATAGTGCTTTCAAATTTGAGACATTTAACATGGGGCTCAATGGCAGCTCTATAGGCACGTCAAAAGTCACTTTCACCTAGAAACTCCATTCACACTTTTTATTATTCAGCTTACTGTGGAGACACATGCTGGAACTTTTTTTTATTTTTACTTTTTGTAGTTTATGAGTTATTTAACTTAAACGCCCAATGCATTCTCTATGGCAATAGCACAAAATTTGGAATGCTACTAGTCCTACATACTTACACCTAGCAACCCCATTCTAGCCTACTTAGGTTCATCTTACGGTGGACATGTTTGCCTGAAAAGGAATCTTTGAAATGTTTCATAGTTTTAGAAATATAGTGCTTTCAAATTTGAGATATTTAACATGGGGCTCAATGGCAGCTCTATAGGCACGTCAAAAGTCACTTTCACCTAGAAACTCCATTCACACTTTTTATTATTCAGCTTACTGTGGAGACACATGCTGGAACTTTTTTTTATTTTTATGTTTTGTAGTTTATGAGTTATTTAACTTAAACGCCCAATGCATTCTCTATGGCAATAGCACAACATTTGGAATGCTACTAGTCCTACATACTTACACCTAGCAACCCCATTCTAGCCTACTTAGGTTCATCTTACGGTGGACATGTTTGCCTGAAAAGGAATCTTTGAAATGTTTCATAGTTTTAGAAATATAGTGCTTTCAAATTTGAGACATTTAACATGGGGCTCAATGGCAGCTCTATAGGCACGTCAAAAGTCACTTTCACCTAGAAACTCCATTCACACTTTTTATTATTCAGCTTACTGTGGAGACACATGCTGGAACTTTTTTTTTTTTTAATGTTTTGTAGTTTATGAGTTATTTAACTTAAACGCCCAATGCATTCTCTATGGCAATAGCACAAAATTTGGAATGCTACTAGTCCTACATACTTACACCTAGCAACCCCATTCTAGCCTACTTAGGTTCATCTTACGGTGGACATGTTTGCCTGAAAAGGAATCTTTGAAATGTTTCATAGTTTTAGAAATATAGTGCTTTCAAATTTGAGATATTTAACATGGGGCTCAATGGCAGCTCTATAGGCACGTCAAAAGTCACTTTCACCTAGAAACTCCATTCACACTTTTTATTATTCAGCTTACTGTCGAGACACATGCTGGAACTTTTTTTTATTTTTATGTTTTGTAGTTTATGAGTTATTTAACTTAAACGCCCAATGCATTCTCTATGGCAATAGCACAAAATTTGGAATGCTACTAGTCCTACATACTTACACCTAGCAACCCCATTCTAGCCTACTTAGGTTCATCTTACGGTGGACATGTTTGCCTGAAAAGGAATCTTTGAAATGTTTCATAGTTTTAGAAATATAGTGCTTTCAAATTTGAGACATTTAACATGGGGCTCAATGGCAGCTCTATAGGCACGTCAAAAGTCACTTTCACCTAGAAACTCCATTCACACTTTTTATTATTCAGCTTACTGTGGAGACACATGCTGGAACTTTTTTTTATTTTTATGTTTTGTAGTTTATGAGTTATTTAACTTAAACGCCCAATGCATTCTCTATGGCAATAGCACAAAATTTGGAATGCTACTAGTCCTACATACTTACACCTAGCAACCCCATTCTAGCCTACTTAGGTTCATCTTACGGTGGACATGTTTGCCTGAAAAGGAATCTTTGAAATGTTTCATAGTTTTAGAAATATAGTGCTTTCAAATTTGAGATATTTAACATGGGGCTCAATGGCAGCTCTATAGGCACGTCAAAAGTCACTTTCACCTAGAAACTCCATTCACACTTTTTATTATTCAGCTTACTGTCGAGACACATGCTGGAACTTTTTTTATTTTTATGTTTTGTAGTTTATGAGTTATTTAACTTAAACGCCCAATGCATTCTCTATGGCAATAGCACAAAATTTGGAATGCTACTAGTCCTACATACTTACAGCTAGCAACCCCATTCTAGCCTACTTAGGTTCATCTTACGGTGGACATGTTTGCCTGAAAAGGAATATTTGAAATGTTTCATAGTTTTAGAAATATAGTGCTTTCAAATTTGAGACATTTAACATGGGGCTCAATGGCAGCTCTATAGGCACGTCAAAAGTCACTTTCACCTAGAAACTCCATTCACACTTTTTATTATTCAGCTTACTGTGGAGACACATGCTGGAACTTTTTTTTATTTTTATGTTTTGTAGTTTATGAGTTATTTAACTTAAACGCCCAATGCATTCTCTATGGCAATAGCACAAAATTTGGAATGCTACTAGTCCTACATACTTACACCTAGCAACCCCATTCTAGCCTACTTAGGTTCATCTTACGGTGGACATGTTTGCCTGAAAAGGAATCTTTGAAATGTTTCATAGTTTTAGAAATATAGTGCTTTCAAATTTGAGATATTTAACATGGGGCTCAATGGCAGCTCTATAGGCACGTCAAAAGTCACTTTCACCTAGAAACTCCATTCACACTTTTTATTATTCAGCTTACTGTCGAGACACATGCTGGAACTTTTTTTTATTTTTATGTTTTGTAGTTTATGAGTTATTTAACTTAAACGCCCAATGCATTCTCTATGGCAATAGCACAAAATTTGGAATGCTACTAGTCCTACATACTTACACCTAGCAACCCCATTCTAGCCTACTTAGGTTCATCTTACGGTGGACATGTTTGCCTGAAAAGGAATATTTGAAATGTTTCATAGTTTTAGAAATATAGTGCTTTCAAATTTGAGACATTTAACATGGGGCTCAATGGCAGCTCTATAGGCACGTCAAAAGTCACTTTCACCTAGAAACTCCATTCACACTTTTTATTATTCAGCTTACTGTGGAGACACATGCTGGAACTTTTTTTTATTTTTATGTTTTGTAGTTTATGAGTTATTTAACTTAAACGCCCAATGCATTCTCTATGGCAATAGCACAAAATTTGGAATGCTACTAGTCCTACATACTTACACCTAGCAACCCCATTCTAGCCTACTTAGGTTCATCTTATGGTGGACATGTTTGCCTGAAAAGGAATCTTTGAAATGTTTCATAGTTTTAGAAATATAGTGCTTTCAAATTTGAGATATTTAACATGGGGCTCAATGGCAGCTCTATAGGCACGTCAAAAGTCACTTTCACCTAGAAACTCCATTCACACTTTTTATTATTCAGCTTACTGTCGAGACACATGCTGGAACTTTTTTTTATTTTTATGTTTTGTAGTTTATGAGTTATTTAACTTAAACGCCCAATGCATTCTCTATGGCAATAGCACAACATTTGGAATGCTACTAGTCCTACATACTTACACCTAGCAACCCCATTCTAGCCTACTTAGGTTCATCTTACGGTGGACATGTTTGCCTGAAAAGGAATATTTGAAATGTTTCATAGTTTTAGAAATATAGTGCTTTCAAATTTGAGACATTTAACATGGGGCTCAATGGCAGCTCTATAGGCACGTCAAAAGTCACTTTCACCTAGAAACTCCATTCACACTTTTTATTATTCAGCTTACTGTGGAGACACATGCTGGAACTTTTTTTTATTTTTATGTTTTGTAGTTTATGAGTTATTTAACTTAAACGCCCAATGCATTCTCTATGGCAATAGCACAAAATTTGGAATGCTACTAGTCCTACATACTTACACCTAGCAACCCCATTCTAGCCTACTTAGGTTCATCTTACGGTGGACATGTTTGCCTGAAAAGGAATATTTGAAATGTTTCATAGTTTTAGAAATATAGTGCTTTCAAATTTGAGACATTTAACATGGGGCTCAATGGCAGCTCTATAGGCACGTCAAAAGTCACTTTCACCTAGAAACTCCATTCACACTTTTTATTATTCAGCTTACTGTGGAGACACATGCTGGAACTTTTTTTTATTTTTATGTTTTGTAGTTTATGAGTTATTTAACTTAAACGCCCAATGCATTCTCTATGGCAATAGCACAAAATTTGGAATGCTACTAGTCCTACATACTTACACCTAGCAACCCCATTCTAGCCTACTTAGGTTCATCTTACGGTGGACATGTTTGCCTGAAAAGGAATCTTTGAAATGTTTCATAGTTTTAGAAATATAGTGCTTTCAAATTTGAGATATTTAACATGGGGCTCAATGGCAGCTCTATAGGCACGTCAAAAGTCACTTTCACCTAGAAACTCCATTCACACTTTTTATTATTCAGCTTACTGTCGAGACACATGCTGGAACTTTTTTTTATTTTTATGTTTTGTAGTTTATGAGTTATTTAACTTAAACGCCCAATGCATTCTCTATGGCAATAGCACAAAATTTGGAATGCTACTAGTCCTACATACTTACACCTAGCAACCCCATTCTAGCCTACTTAGGTTCATCTTACGGTGGACATGTTTGCCTGAAAAGGAATATTTGAAATGTTTCATAGTTTTAGAAATATAGTGCTTTCAAATTTGAGACATTTAACATGGGGCTCAATGGCAGCTCTATAGGCACGTCAAAAGTCACTTTCACCTAGAAACTCCATTCACACTTTTTATTATTCAGCTTACTGTGGAGACACATGCTGGAACTTTTTTTTATTTTTATGTTTTGTAGTTTATGAGTTATTTAACTTAAACGCCCAATGCATTCTCTATGGCAATAGCACAAAATTTGGAATGCTACTAGTCCTACATACTTACACCTAGCAACCCCATTCTAGCCTACTTAGGTTCATCTTACGGTGGACATGTTTGCCTGAAAAGGAATCTTTGAAATGTTTCATAGTTTTAGAAATATAGTGCTTTCAAATTTGAGACATTTAACATGGGGCTCAATGGCAGCTCTATAGGCACGTCAAAAGTCACTTTCACCTAGAAACTCCATTCACACTTTTTATTAATCAGCCTACTGTGGAGACACATGCTGGAACTTTTTTTTATTTTTATGTTTTGTAGTTTATGAGTTATTTAACTTAAACGCCCAATGCATTCTCTATGGCAATAGCACAACATTTGGAATGCTACTAGTCCTACATACTTACACCTAGCAACCCCATTCTAGCCTACTTAGGTTCATCTTACGGTGGACATGTTTGCCTGAAAAGGAATCTTTGAAATGTTTCATAGTTTTAGAAATATAGTGCTTTCAAATTTGAGACATTTAACATGGGGCTCAATGGCAGCTCTATAGGCACGTCAAAAGTCACTTTCACCTAGAAACTCCATTCACACTTTTTATTATTCAGCTTACTGTGGAGACACATGCTGGAACTTTTTTTTATTTTTACTTTTTGTAGTTTATGAGTTATTTAACTTAAACGCCCAATGCATTCTCTATGGCAATAGCACAAAATTTGGAATGCTACTAGTCCTACATACTTACACCTAGCAACCCCATTCTAGCCTACTTAGGTTCATCTTACGGTGGACATGTTTGCCTGAAAAGGAATCTTTGAAATGTTTCATAGTTTTAGAAATATAGTGCTTTCAAATTTGAGATATTTAACATGGGGCTCAATGGCAGCTCTATAGGCACGTCAAAAGTCACTTTCACCTAGAAACTCCATTCACACTTTTTATTATTCAGCTTACTGTGGAGACACATGCTGGAACTTTTTTTTATTTTTATGTTTTGTAGTTTATGAGTTATTTAACTTAAACGCCCAATGCATTCTCTATGGCAATAGCACAACATTTGGAATGCTACTAGTCCTACATACTTACACCTAGCAACCCCATTCTAGCCTACTTAGGTTCATCTTACGGTGGACATGTTTGCCTGAAAAGGAATCTTTGAAATGTTTCATAGTTTTAGAAATATAGTGCTTTCAAATTTGAGACATTTAACATGGGGCTCAATGGCAGCTCTATAGGCACGTCAAAAGTCACTTTCACCTAGAAACTCCATTCACACTTTTTATTATTCAGCTTACTGTGGAGACACATGCTGGAACTTTTTTTTTTTTTAATGTTTTGTAGTTTATGAGTTATTTAACTTAAACGCCCAATGCATTCTCTATGGCAATAGCACAAAATTTGGAATGCTACTAGTCCTACATACTTACACCTAGCAACCCCATTCTAGCCTACTTAGGTTCATCTTACGGTGGACATGTTTGCCTGAAAAGGAATCTTTGAAATGTTTCATAGTTTTAGAAATATAGTGCTTTCAAATTTGAGATATTTAACATGGGGCTCAATGGCAGCTCTATAGGCACGTCAAAAGTCACTTTCACCTAGAAACTCCATTCACACTTTTTATTATTCAGCTTACTGTCGAGACACATGCTGGAACTTTTTTTTATTTTTATGTTTTGTAGTTTATGAGTTATTTAACTTAAACGCCCAATGCATTCTCTATGGCAATAGCACAAAATTTGGAATGCTACTAGTCCTACATACTTACACCTAGCAACCCCATTCTAGCCTACTTAGGTTCATCTTACGGTGGACATGTTTGCCTGAAAAGGAATCTTTGAAATGTTTCATAGTTTTAGAAATATAGTGCTTTCAAATTTGAGACATTTAACATGGGGCTCAATGGCAGCTCTATAGGCACGTCAAAAGTCACTTTCACCTAGAAACTCCATTCACACTTTTTATTATTCAGCTTACTGTGGAGACACATGCTGGAACTTTTTTTTATTTTTATGTTTTGTAGTTTATGAGTTATTTAACTTAAACGCCCAATGCATTCTCTATGGCAATAGCACAAAATTTGGAATGCTACTAGTCCTACATACTTACACCTAGCAACCCCATTCTAGCCTACTTAGGTTCATCTTACGGTGGACATGTTTGCCTGAAAAGGAATCTTTGAAATGTTTCATAGTTTTAGAAATATAGTGCTTTCAAATTTGAGATATTTAACATGGGGCTCAATGGCAGCTCTATAGGCACGTCAAAAGTCACTTTCACCTAGAAACTCCATTCACACTTTTTATTATTCAGCTTACTGTCGAGACACATGCTGGAACTTTTTTTATTTTTATGTTTTGTAGTTTATGAGTTATTTAACTTAAACGCCCAATGCATTCTCTATGGCAATAGCACAAAATTTGGAATGCTACTAGTCCTACATACTTACAGCTAGCAACCCCATTCTAGCCTACTTAGGTTCATCTTACGGTGGACATGTTTGCCTGAAAAGGAATATTTGAAATGTTTCATAGTTTTAGAAATATAGTGCTTTCAAATTTGAGACATTTAACATGGGGCTCAATGGCAGCTCTATAGGCACGTCAAAAGTCACTTTCACCTAGAAACTCCATTCACACTTTTTATTATTCAGCTTACTGTGGAGACACATGCTGGAACTTTTTTTTATTTTTATGTTTTGTAGTTTATGAGTTATTTAACTTAAACGCCCAATGCATTCTCTATGGCAATAGCACAAAATTTGGAATGCTACTAGTCCTACATACTTACACCTAGCAACCCCATTCTAGCCTACTTAGGTTCATCTTACGGTGGACATGTTTGCCTGAAAAGGAATCTTTGAAATGTTTCATAGTTTTAGAAATATAGTGCTTTCAAATTTGAGATATTTAACATGGGGCTCAATGGCAGCTCTATAGGCACGTCAAAAGTCACTTTCACCTAGAAACTCCATTCACACTTTTTATTATTCAGCTTACTGTCGAGACACATGCTGGAACTTTTTTTTATTTTTATGTTTTGTAGTTTATGAGTTATTTAACTTAAACGCCCAATGCATTCTCTATGGCAATAGCACAAAATTTGGAATGCTACTAGTCCTACATACTTACACCTAGCAACCCCATTCTAGCCTACTTAGGTTCATCTTACGGTGGACATGTTTGCCTGAAAAGGAATATTTGAAATGTTTCATAGTTTTAGAAATATAGTGCTTTCAAATTTGAGACATTTAACATGGGGCTCAATGGCAGCTCTATAGGCACGTCAAAAGTCACTTTCACCTAGAAACTCCATTCACACTTTTTATTATTCAGCTTACTGTGGAGACACATGCTGGAACTTTTTTTTATTTTTATGTTTTGTAGTTTATGAGTTATTTAACTTAAACGCCCAATGCATTCTCTATGGCAATAGCACAAAATTTGGAATGCTACTAGTCCTACATACTTACACCTAGCAACCCCATTCTAGCCTACTTAGGTTCATCTTATGGTGGACATGTTTGCCTGAAAAGGAATCTTTGAAATGTTTCATAGTTTTAGAAATATAGTGCTTTCAAATTTGAGATATTTAACATGGGGCTCAATGGCAGCTCTATAGGCACGTCAAAAGTCACTTTCACCTAGAAACTCCATTCACACTTTTTATTATTCAGCTTACTGTCGAGACACATGCTGGAACTTTTTTTTATTTTTATGTTTTGTAGTTTATGAGTTATTTAACTTAAACGCCCAATGCATTCTCTATGGCAATAGCACAAAATTTGGAATGCTACTAGTCCTACATACTTACACCTAGCAACCCCATTCTAGCCTACTTAGGTTCATCTTACGGTGGACATGTTTGCCTGAAAAGGAATATTTGAAATGTTTCATAGTTTTAGAAATATAGTGCTTTCAAATTTGAGACATTTAACATGGGGCTCAATGGCAGCTCTATAGGCACGTCAAAAGTCACTTTCACCTAGAAACTCCATTCACACTTTTTATTATTCAGCTTACTGTGGAGACACATGCTGGAACTTTTTTTTATTTTTATGTTTTGTAGTTTATGAGTTATTTAACTTAAACGCCCAATGCATTCTCTATGGCAATAGCACAAAATTTGGAATGCTACTAGTCCTACATACTTACACCTAGCAACCCCATTCTAGCCTACTTAGGTTCATCTTACGGTGGACATGTTTGCCTGAAAAGGAATCTTTGAAATGTTTCATAGTTTTAGAAATATAGTGCTTTCAAATTTGAGACATTTAACATGGGGCTCAATGGCAGCTCTATAGGCACGTCAAAAGTCACTTTCACCTAGAAACTCCATTCACACTTTTTATTATTCAGCTTACTGTGGAGACACATGCTGGAACTTTTTTTTTTTTTAATGTTTTGTAGTTTATGAGTTATTTAACTTAAACGCCCAATGCATTCTCTATGGCAATAGCACAAAATTTGGAATGCTACTAGTCCTACATACTTACACCTAGCAACCCCATTCTAGCCTACTTAGGTTCATCTTACGGTGGACATGTTTGCCTGAAAAGGAATCTTTGAAATGTTTCATAGTTTTAGAAATATAGTGCTTTCAAATTTGAGATATTTAACTTGGGGCTCAATGGCAGCTCTATAGGCACGTCAAAAGTCACTTTCACCTAGAAACTCCATTCACACTTTTTATTATTCAGCTTACTGTCGAGACACATGCTGGAACTTTTTTTTATTTTTATGTTTTGTAGTTTATGAGTTATTTAACTTAAACGCCCAATGCATTCTCTATGGCAATAGCACAAAATTTGGAATGCTACTAGTCCTACATACTTACACCTAGCAACCCCATTCTAGCCTACTTAGGTTCATCTTACGGTGGACATGTTTGCCTGAAAAGGAATCTTTGAAATGTTTCATAGTTTTAGAAATATAGTGCTTTCAAATTTGAGACATTTAACATGGGGCTCAATGGCAGCTCTATAGGCACGTCAAAAGTCACTTTCACCTAGAAACTCCATTCACACTTTTTATTATTCAGCTTACTGTGGAGACACATGCTGGAACTTTTTTTTATTTTTATGTTTTGTAGTTTATGAGTTATTTAACTTAAACGCCCAATGCATTCTCTATGGCAATAGCACAAAATTTGGAATGCTACTAGTCCTACATACTTACACCTAGCAACCCCATTCTAGCCTACTTAGGTTCATCTTACGGTGGACATGTTTGCCTGAAAAGGAATCTTTGAAATGTTTCATAGTTTTAGAAATATAGTGCTTTCAAATTTGAGATATTTAACATGGGGCTCAATGGCAGCTCTATAGGCACGTCAAAAGTCACTTTCACCTAGAAACTCCATTCACACTTTTTATTATTCAGCTTACTGTCGAGACACATGCTGGAACTTTTTTTATTTTTATGTTTTGTAGTTTATGAGTTATTTAACTTAAACGCCCAATGCATTCTCTATGGCAATAGCACAAAATTTGGAATGCTACTAGTCCTACATACTTACAGCTAGCAACCCCATTCTAGCCTACTTAGGTTCATCTTACGGTGGACATGTTTGCCTGAAAAGGAATATTTGAAATGTTTCATAGTTTTAGAAATATAGTGCTTTCAAATTTGAGACATTTAACATGGGGCTCAATGGCAGCTCTATAGGCACGTCAAAAGTCACTTTCACCTAGAAACTCCATTCACACTTTTTATTATTCAGCTTACTGTGGAGACACATGCTGGAACTTTTTTTTATTTTTATGTTTTGTAGTTTATGAGTTATTTAACTTAAACGCCCAATGCATTCTCTATGGCAATAGCACAAAATTTGGAATGCTACTAGTCCTACATACTTACACCTAGCAACCCCATTCTAGCCTACTTAGGTTCATCTTACGGTGGACATGTTTGCCTGAAAAGGAATCTTTGAAATGTTTCATAGTTTTAGAAATATAGTGCTTTCAAATTTGAGATATTTAACATGGGGCTCAATGGCAGCTCTATAGGCACGTCAAAAGTCACTTTCACCTAGAAACTCCATTCACACTTTTTATTATTCAGCTTACTGTCGAGACACATGCTGGAACTTTTTTTTATTTTTATGTTTTGTAGTTTATGAGTTATTTAACTTAAACGCCCAATGCATTCTCTATGGCAATAGCACAAAATTTGGAATGCTACTAGTCCTACATACTTACACCTAGCAACCCCATTCTAGCCTACTTAGGTTCATCTTACGGTGGACATGTTTGCCTGAAAAGGAATATTTGAAATGTTTCATAGTTTTAGAAATATAGTGCTTTCAAATTTGAGACATTTAACATGGGGCTCAATGGCAGCTCTATAGGCACGTCAAAAGTCACTTTCACCTAGAAACTCCATTCACACTTTTTATTATTCAGCTTACTGTGGAGACACATGCTGGAACTTTTTTTTATTTTTATGTTTTGTAGTTTATGAGTTATTTAACTTAAACGCCCAATGCATTCTCTATGGCAATAGCACAAAATTTGGAATGCTACTAGTCCTACATACTTACACCTAGCAACCCCATTCTAGCCTACTTAGGTTCATCTTATGGTGGACATGTTTGCCTGAAAAGGAATCTTTGAAATGTTTCATAGTTTTAGAAATATAGTGCTTTCAAATTTGAGATATTTAACATGGGGCTCAATGGCAGCTCTATAGGCACGTCAAAAGTCACTTTCACCTAGAAACTCCATTCACACTTTTTATTATTCAGCTTACTGTCGAGACACATGCTGGAACTTTTTTTTATTTTTATGTTTTGTAGTTTATGAGTTATTTAACTTAAACGCCCAATGCATTCTCTATGGCAATAGCACAAAATTTGGAATGCTACTAGTCCTACATACTTACACCTAGCAACCCCATTCTAGCCTACTTAGGTTCATCTTACGGTGGACATGTTTGCCTGAAAAGGAATATTTGAAATGTTTCATAGTTTTAGAAATATAGTGCTTTCAAATTTGAGACATTTAACATGGGGCTCAATGGCAGCTCTATAGGCACGTCAAAAGTCACTTTCACCTAGAAACTCCATTCACACTTTTTATTATTCAGCTTACTGTGGAGACACATGCTGGAACTTTTTTTTATTTTTATGTTTTGTAGTTTATGAGTTATTTAACTTAAACGCCCAATGCATTCTCTATGGCAATAGCACAAAATTTGGAATGCTACTAGTCCTACATACTTACACCTAGCAACCCCATTCTAGCCTACTTAGGTTCATCTTACGGTGGACATGTTTGCCTGAAAAGGAATATTTGAAATGTTTCATAGTTTTAGAAATATAGTGCTTTCAAATTTGAGACATTTAACATGGGGCTCAATGGCAGCTCTATAGGCACGTCAAAAGTCACTTTCACCTAGAAACTCCATTCACACTTTTTATTATTCAGCTTACTGTGGAGACACATGCTGGAACTTTTTTTTATTTTTATGTTTTGTAGTTTATGAGTTATTTAACTTAAACGCCCAATGCATTCTCTATGGCAATAGCACAAAATTTGGAATGCTACTAGTCCTACATACTTACACCTAGCAACCCCATTCTAGCCTACTTAGGTTCATCTTACGGTGGACATGTTTGCCTGAAAAGGAATCTTTGAAATGTTTCATAGTTTTAGAAATATAGTGCTTTCAAATTTGAGATATTTAACATGGGGCTCAATGGCAGCTCTATAGGCACGTCAAAAGTCACTTTCACCTAGAAACTCCATTCACACTTTTTATTATTCAGCTTACTGTCGAGACACATGCTGGAACTTTTTTTTATTTTTATGTTTTGTAGTTTATGAGTTATTTAACTTAAACGCCCAATGCATTCTCTATGGCAATAGCACAAAATTTGGAATGCTACTAGTCCTACATACTTACACCTAGCAACCCCATTCTAGCCTACTTAGGTTCATCTTACGGTGGACATGTTTGCCTGAAAAGGAATATTTGAAATGTTTCATAGTTTTAGAAATATAGTGCTTTCAAATTTGAGACATTTAACATGGGGCTCAATGGCAGCTCTATAGGCACGTCAAAAGTCACTTTCACCTAGAAACTCCATTCACACTTTTTATTATTCAGCTTACTGTGGAGACACATGCTGGAACTTATTTTTATTTTTATGTTTTGTAGTTTATGAGTTATTTAACTTAAACGCCCAATGCATTCTCTATGGCAATAGCACAAAATTTGGAATGCTACTAGTCCTACATACTTACACCTAGCAACCCCATTCTAGCCTACTTAGGTTCATCTTACGGTGGACATGTTTGCCTGAAAAGGAATCTTTGAAATGTTTCATAGTTTTAGAAATATAGTGCTTTCAAATTTGAGACATTTAACATGGGGCTCAATGGCAGCTCTATAGGCACGTCAAAAGTCACTTTCACCTAGAAACTCCATTCACACTTTTTATTATTCAGCTTACTGTGGAGACACATGCTGGAACTTTTTTTTATTTTTATGTTTTGTAGTTTATGAGTTATTTAACTTAAACGCCCAATGCATTCTCTATGGCAATAGCACAAAATTTGGAATGCTACTAGTCCTACATACTTACACCTAGCAACCCCATTCTAGCCTACTTAGGTTCATCTTACGGTGGACATGTTTGCCTGAAAAGGAATCTTTGAAATGTTTCATAGTTTTAGAAATATAGTGCTTTCAAATTTGAGACATTTAACATGGGGCTCAATGGCAGCTCTATAGGCACGTCAAAAGTCACTTTCACCTAGAAACTCCATTCACACTTTTTATTATTCAGCTTACTGTGGAGACACATGCTGGAACTTTTTTTTATTTTTATGTTTTGTAGTTTATGAGTTATTTAACTTAAACGCCCAATGCATTCTCTATGGCAATAGCACAAAATTTGGAATGCTACTAGTCCTACATACTTACACCTAGCAACCCCATTCTAGCCTACTTAGGTTCATCTTACGGTGGACATGTTTGCCTGAAAAGGAATCTTTGAAATGTTTCATAGTTTTAGAAATATAGTGCTTTCAAATTTGAGATATTTAACATGGGGCTCAATGGCAGCTCTATAGGCACGTCAAAAGTCACTTTCACCTAGAAACTCCATTCACACTTTTTATTATTCAGCTTACTGTCGAGACACATGCTGGAACTTTTTTTTATTTTTATGTTTTGTAGTTTATGAGTTATTTAACTTAAACGCCCAATGCATTCTCTATGGCAATAGCACAAAATTTGGAATGCTACTAGTCCTACATACTTACACCTAGCAACCCCATTCTAGCCTACTTAGGTTCATCTTACGGTGGACATGTTTGCCTGAAAAGGAATATTTGAAATGTTTCATAGTTTTAGAAATATAGTGCTTTCAAATTTGAGACATTTAACATGGGGCTCAATGGCAGCTCTATAGGCACGTCAAAAGTCACTTTCACCTAGAAACTCCATTCACACTTTTTATTATTCAGCTTACTGTGGAGACACATGCTGGAACTTTTTTTTATTTTTATGTTTTGTAGTTTATGAGTTATTTAACTTAAACGCCCAATGCATTCTCTATGGCAATAGCACAAAATTTGGAATGCTACTAGTCCTACATACTTACACCTAGCAACCCCATTCTAGCCTACTTAGGTTCATCTTACGGTGGACATGTTTGCCTGAAAAGGAATCTTTGAAATGTTTCATAGTTTTAGAAATATAGTGCTTTCAAATTTGAGACATTTAACATGGGGCTCAATGGCAGCTCTATAGGCACGTCAAAAGTCACTTTCACCTAGAAACTCCATTCACACTTTTTATTATTCAGCTTACTGTGGAGACACATGCTGGAACTTTTTTTTATTTTTATGTTTTGTAGTTTATGAGTTATTTAACTTAAACGCCCAATGCATTCTCTATGGCAATAGCACAAAATTTGGAATGCTACTAGTCCTACATACTTACACCTAGCAACCCCATTCTAGCCTACTTAGGTTCATCTTACGGTGGACATGTTTGCCTGAAAAGGAATCTTTGAAATGTTTCATAGTTTTAGAAATATAGTGCTTTCAAATTTGAGACATTTAACATGGGGCTCAATGGCAGCTCTATAGGCACGTCAAAAGTCACTTTCACCTAGAAACTCCATTCACACTTTTTATTATTCAGCTTACTGTGGAGACACATGCTGGAACTTTTTTTTATTTTTATGTTTTGTAGTTTATGAGTTATTTAACTTAAACGCCCAATGCATTCTCTATGGCAATAGCACAAAATTTGGAATGCTACTAGTCCTACATACTTACACCTAGCAACCCCATTCTAGCCTACTTAGGTTCATCTTACGGTGGACATGTTTGCCTGAAAAGGAATCTTTGAAATGTTTCATAGTTTTAGAAATATAGTGCTTTCAAATTTGAGACATTTAACATGGGGCTCAATGGCAGCTCTATAGGCACCTCAGAAGTCACTTTCACCTAGAAACTCCATTCACACTTTTTATTATTCAGCTTACTGTGGAGACACATGCTGGAACTTTTTTTTATTTTTATGTTTTGTAGTTTATGAGTTATTTAACTTAAACGCCCAATGCATTCTCTATGGCAATAGCACAAAATTTGGAATGCTACTAGTCCTACATACTTACACCTAGCAACCCCATTCTAGCCTACTTAGGTTCATCTTACGGTGGACATGTTTGCCTGAAAAGGAATCTTTGAAATGTTTCATAGTTTTAGAAATATAGTGCTTTCAAATTTGAGACATTTAACATGGGGCTCAATGGCAGCTCTATAGGCACCTCAAAAGTCACTTTCACCTAGAAACTCCATTCACACTTTTTATTATTCAGCTTACTGTGGAGACACATGCTGGAACTTTTTTTTATTTTTATGTTTTGTAGTTTATGAGTTATTTAACTTAAACGCCCAATGCATTCTCTATGGCAATAGCACAAAATTTGGAATGCTACTAGTCCTACATACTTACACCTAGCAACCCCATTCTAGCCTACTTAGGTTCATCTTACGGTGGACATGTTTGCCTGAAAAGGAATCTTTGAAATGTTTCATAGTTTTAGAAATATAGTGCTTTCAAATTTGAGACATTTAACATGGGGCTCAATGGCAGCTCTATAGGCACGTCAAAAGTCACTTTCACCTAGAAACTCCATTCACACTTTTTATTATTCAGCTTACTGTGGAGACACATGCTGGAACTTTTTTTTATTTTTATGTTTTGTAGTTTATGAGTTATTTAACTTAAACGCCCAATGCATTCTCTATGGCAATGGCACAAAATTTGGAATGCTACTAGTCCTACATACTTACACCTAGCAACCCCATTCTAGCCTACTTAGGTTCATCTTACGGTGGACATGTTTGCCTGAAAAGGAATCTTTGAAATGTTTCATAGTTTTAGAAATATAGTGCTTTCAAATTTGAGACATTTAACATGGGGCTCAATGGCAGCTCTATAGGCACGTCAAAAGTCACTTTCACCTAGAAACTCCATTCACACTTTTTATTATTCAGCTTACTGTGGAGACACATGCTGGAACTTTTTTTTATTTTTATGTTTTGTAGTTTATGAGTTATTTAACTTAAACGCCCAATGCATTCTCTATGGCAATAGCACAAAATTTGGAATGCTACTAGTCCTACATACTTACACCTAGCAACCCCATTCTAGCCTACTTAGGTTCATCTTACGGTGGACATGTTTGCCTGAAAAGGAATCTTTGAAATGTTTCATAGTTTTAGAAATATAGTGCTTTCAAATTTGAGACATTTAACATGGGGCTCAATGGCAGCTCTATAGGCACCTCAGAAGTCACTTTCACCTAGAAACTCCATTCACACTTTTTATTATTCAGCTTACTGTGGAGACACATGCTGGAACTTTTTTTTATTTTTATGTTTTGTAGTTTATGAGTTATTTAACTTAAACGCCCAATGCATTCTCTATGGCAATAGCACAAAATTTGGAATGCTACTAGTCCTACATACTTACACCTAGCAACCCCATTCTAGCCTACTTAGGTTCATCTTACGGTGGACATGTTTGCCTGAAAAGGAATCTTTGAAATGTTTCATAGTTTTAGAAATATAGTGCTTTCAAATTTGAGACATTTAACATGGGGCTCAATGGCAGCTCTATAGGCACGTCAAAAGTCACTTTCACCTAGAAACTCCATTCACACTTTTTATTATTCAGCTTACTGTGGAGACACATGCTGGAACTTTTTTTTATTTTTATGTTTTGTAGTTTATGAGTTATTTAACTTAAACGCCCAATGCATTCTCTATGGCATAGCACAAAATTTGGAATGCTACTAGTCCTACATACTTACACCTAGCAACCCCATTCTAGCCTACTTAGGTTCATCTTACGGTGGACATGTTTGCCTGAAAAGGAATCTTTGAAATGTTTCATAGTTTTAGAAATATAGTGCTTTCAAATTTGAGACATTTAACATGGGGCTCAATGGCAGCTCTATAGGCACGTCAAAAGTCACTTTCACCTAGAAACTCCATTCACACTTTTTATTATTCAGCTTACTGTGGAGACACATGCTGGAACTTTTTTTTTTATTTTTATGTTTTGTAGTTTATGAGTTATTTAACTTAAATGCACAATGCATTCTCTATGGCAATAGCACAAAATTTGGAATGCTACTAGTCCTACATACTTACACCTAGCAACCCCATTCTAGCCTACTTAGGTTCATCTTACGGTGGACATGTTTGCCTGAAAAGGAATCTTTGAAATGTTTCATAGTTTTAGAAATATAATGCTTTCAAATTTGAGACATTTAACATGGGGCTCAATGGCAGCTCTATAGGCACGTCAAAAGTCACTTTCACCTAGAAACTCCATTCACACTTTTTATTATTCAGCTTACTGTGGAGACACATGCTGGAACTTTTTTTTATTTTTATGTTTTGTAGTTTATGAGTTATTTAACTTAAACGCCCAATGCATTCTCTATGGCATAGCACAAAATTTGGAATGCTACTAGTCCTACATACTTACACCTAGCAACCCCATTCTAGCCTACTTAGGTTCATCTTACGGTGGACATGTTTGCCTGAAAAGGAATCTTTGAAATGTTTCATAGTTTTAGAAATATAGTGCTTTCAAATTTGAGACATTTAACATGGGGCTCAATGGCAGCTCTATAGGCACGTCAAAAGTCACTTTCACCTAGAAACTCCATTCACACTTTTTATTATTCAGCTTACTGTGGAGACACATGCTGGAACTTTTTTTAATTTTTATGTTTTGTAGTTTATGAGTTATTTAACTTAAACGCCCAATGCATTCTCTATGGCAATAGCACAAAATTTGGAATGCTACTAGTCCTACATACTTACACCTAGCAACCCCATTCTAGCCTACTTAGGTTCATCTTACGGTGGACATGTTTGCCTGAAAAGGAATCTTTGAAATGTTTCATAGTTTTAGAAATATAGTGCTTTCAAATTTGAGACATTTAACATGGGGCTCAATGGCAGCTCTATAGGCACGTCAAAAGTCACTTTCACCTAGAAACTCCATTCACACTTTTTATTATTCAGCTTACTGTGGAGACACATGCTGGAACTTTTTTTTATTTTTATGTTTTGTAGTTTATGAGTTATTTAACTTAAACGCCCAATGCATTCTCTATGGCAATAGCACAAAATTTGGAATGCTACTAGTCCTACATACTTACACCTAGCAACCCCATTCTAGCCTACTTAGGTTCATCTTACGGTGGACATGTTTGCCTGAAAAGGAATCTTTGAAATGTTTCATAGTTTTAGAAATATAGTGCTTTCAAATTTGAGACATTTAACATGGGGCTCAATGGCAGCTCTATAGGCACGTCAAAAGTCACTTTCACCTAGAAACTCCATTCACACTTTTTATTATTCAGCTTACTGTGGAGACACATGCTGGAACTTTTTTTAATTTTTATGTTTTGTAGTTTATGAGTTATTTAACTTAAACGCCCAATGCATTCTCTATGGCAATAGCACAAAATTTGGAATGCTACTAGTCCTACATACTTACACCTAGCAACCCCATTCTAGCCTACTTAGGTTCATCTTACGGTGGACATGTTTGCCTGAAAAGGAATCTTTGAAATGTTTCATAGTTTTAGAAATATAGTGCTTTCAAATTTGAGACATTTAACATGGGGCTCAATGGCAGCTCTATAGGCACGTCAAAAGTCACTTTCACCTAGAAACTCCATTCACACTTTTTATTATTCAGCTTACTGTGGAGACACATGCTGGAACTTTTTTTTATTTTTATGTTTTGTAGTTTATGAGTTATTTAACTTAAACGCCCAATGCATTCTCTATGGCAATAGCACAAAATTTGGAATGCTACTAGTCCTACATACTTACACCTAGCAACCCCATTCTAGCCTACTTAGGTTCATCTTACGGTGGACATGTTTGCCTGAAAAGGAATCTTTGAAATGTTTCATAGTTTTAGAAATATAGTGCTTTCAAATTTGAGACATTTAACATGGGGCTCAATGGCAGCTCTATAGGCACGTCAAAAGTCACTTTCACCTAGAAACTCCATTCACACTTTTTATTATTCAGCTTACTGTGGAGACACATGCTGGAACTTTTTTTTATTTTTATGTTTTGTAGTTTATGAGTTATTTAACTTAAACGCCCAATGCATTCTCTATGGCAATAGCACAAAATTTGGAATGCTACTAGTCCTACATACTTACACCTAGCAACCCCATTCTAGCCTACTTAGGTTCATCTTACGGTGGACATGTTTGCCTGAAAAGGAATCTTTGAAATGTTTCATAGTTTTAGAAATATAGTGCTTTCAAATTTGAGACATTTAACATGGGGCTCAATGGCAGCTCTATAGGCACCTCAGAAGTCACTTTCACCTAGAAACTCCATTCACACTTTTTATTATTCAGCTTACTGTGGAGACACATGCTGGAACTTTTTTTTATTTTTATGTTTTGTAGTTTATGAGTTATTTAACTTAAACGCCCAATGCATTCTCTATGGCAATAGCACAAAATTTGGAATGCTACTAGTCCTACATACTTACACCTAGCAACCCCATTCTAGCCTACTTAGGTTCATCTTACGGTGGACATGTTTGCCTGAAAAGGAATCTTTGAAATGTTTCATAGTTTTAGAAATATAGTGCTTTCAAATTTGAGACATTTAACATGGGGCTCAATGGCAGCTCTATAGGCACGTCAAAAGTCACTTTCACCTAGAAACTCCATTCACACTTTTTATTATTCAGCTTACTGTGGAGACACATGCTGGAACTTTTTTTTATTTTTATGTTTTGTAGTTTATGAGTTATTTAACTTAAACGCCCAATGCATTCTCTATGGCATAGCACAAAATTTGGAATGCTACTAGTCCTACATACTTACACCTAGCAACCCCATTCTAGCCTACTTAGGTTCATCTTACGGTGGACATGTTTGCCTGAAAAGGAATCTTTGAAATGTTTCATAGTTTTAGAAATATAGTGCTTTCAAATTTGAGACATTTAACATGGGGCTCAATGGCAGCTCTATAGGCACGTCAAAAGTCACTTTCACCTAGAAACTCCATTCACACTTTTTATTATTCAGCTTACTGTGGAGACACATGCTGGAACTTTTTTTTATTTTTATGTTTTGTAGTTTATGAGTTATTTAACTTAAATGCCCAATGCATTCTCTATGGCAATAGCACAAAATTTGGAATGCTACTAGTCCTACATACTTACACCTAGCAACCCCATTCTAGCCTACTTAGGTTCATCTTACGGTGGACATGTTTGCCTGAAAAGGAATCTTTGAAATGTTTCATAGTTTTAGAAATATAGTGCTTTCAAATTTGAGACATTTAACATGGGGCTCAATGGCAGCTCTATAGGCACGTCAAAAGTCACTTTCACCTAGAAACTCCATTCACACTTTTTATTATTCAGCTTACTGTGGAGACACATGCTGGAACTTTTTTTAATTTTTATGTTTTGTAGTTTATGAGTTATTTAACTTAAACGCCCAATGCATTCTCTATGGCAATAGCACAAAATTTGGAATGCTACTAGTCCTACATACTTACACCTAGCAACCCCATTCTAGCCTACTTAGGTTCATCTTACGGTGGACATGTTTGCCTGAAAAGGAATCTTTGAAATGTTTCATAGTTTTAGAAATATAGTGCTTTCAAATTTGAGACATTTAACATGGGGCTCAATGGCAGCTCTATAGGCACGTCAAAAGTCACTTTCACCTAGAAACTCCATTCACACTTTTTATTATTCAGCTTACTGTGGAGACACATGCTGGAACTTTTTTTTATTTTTATGTTTTGTAGTTTATGAGTTATTTAACTTAAACGCCCAATGCATTCTCTATGGCAATAGCACAAAATTTGGAATGCTACTAGTCCTACATACTTACACCTAGCAACCCCATTCTAGCCTACTTAGGTTCATCTTACGGTGGACATGTTTGCCTGAAAAGGAATCTTTGAAATGTTTCATAGTTTTAGAAATATAGTGCTTTCAAATTTGAGACATTTAACATGGGGCTCAATGGCAGCTCTATAGGCACGTCAAAAGTCACTTTCACCTAGAAACTCCATTCACACTTTTTATTATTCAGCTTACTGTGGAGACACATGCTGGAACTTTTTTTTATTTTTATGTTTTGTAGTTTATGAGTTATTTAACTTAAACGCCCAATGCATTCTCTATGGCAATAGCACAAAATTTGGAATGCTACTAGTCCTACATACTTACACCTAGCAACCCCATTCTAGCCTACTTAGGTTCATCTTACGGTGGACATGTTTGCCTGAAAAGGAATCTTTGAAATGTTTCATAGTTTTAGAAATATAGTGCTTTCAAATTTGAGATATTTAACATGGGGCTCAATGGCAGCTCTATAGGCACGTCAAAAGTCACTTTCACCTAGAAACTCCATTCACACTTTTTATTATTCAGCTTACTGTGGAGACACATGCTGGAACTTTTTTTTATTTTTATGTTTTGTAGTTTATGAGTTATTTAACTTAAACGCCCAATGCATTCTCTATGGCAATAGCACAAAATTTGGAATGCTACTAGTCCTACATACTTACACCTAGCAACCCCATTCTAGCCTACTTAGGTTCATCTTACGGTGGACATGTTTGCCTGAAAAGGAATCTTTGAAATGTTTCATAGTTTTAGAAATATAGTGCTTTCAAATTTGAGACATTTAACATGGGGCTCAATGGCAGCTCTATAGGCACGTCAAAAGTAACTTTCACCTAGAAACTCCATTCACACTTTTTATTATTCAGCTTACTGTGGAGACACATGCTGGAACTTTTTTTAATTTTTATGTTTTGTAGTTTATGAGTTATTTAACTTAAACGCCCAATGCATTCTCTATGGCAATAGCACAAAATTTGGAATGCTACTAGTCCTACATACTTACACCTAGCAACCCCATTCTAGCCTACTTAGGTTCATCTTACGGTGGACATGTTTGCCTGAAAAGGAATCTTTGAAATGTTTCATAGTTTTAGAAATATAGTGCTTTCAAATTTGAGACATTTAACATGGGGCTCAATGGCAGCTCTATAGGCACGTCAAAAGTCACTTTCACCTAGAAACTCCATTCACACTTTTTATTATTCAGCTTACTGTGGAGACACATGCTGGAACTTTTTTTTATTTTTATGTTTTGTAGTTTATGAGTTATTTAACTTAAACGCCCAATGCATTCTCTATGGCAATAGCACAAAATTTGGAATGCTACTAGTCCTACATACTTACACCTAGCAACCCCATTCTAGCCTACTTAGGTTCATCTTACGGTGGACATGTTTGCCTGAAAAGGAATCTTTGAAATGTTTCATAGTTTTAGAAATATAGTGCTTTCAAATTTGAGATATTTAACATGGGGCTCAATGGCAGCTCTATAGGCACCTCAAAAGTCACTTTCACCTAGAAACTCCATTCACACTTTATATTATTCAGCTTACTGTGGAGACACATGCTGGAACCTTTTTTTATTTTTATGTTTTGTAGTTTATGAGTTATTTAACTTAAACGCCCAATGCATTCTCTATGGCAATAGCACAAAATTTGGAATGCTACTAGTCCTACATACTTACACCTAGCAACCCCATTCTAGCCTACTTAGGTTCATCTTACGGTGGACATGTTTGCCTGAAAAGGAATCTTTGAAATGTTTCATAGTTTTAGAAATATAGTGCTTTCAAATTTGAGACATTTAACATGGGGCTCAATGGCAGCTCTATAGGCACGTCAAAAGTCACTTTCACCTAGAAACTCCATTCACACTTTTTATTATTCAGCTTACTGTGGAGACACATGCTGGAACTTTTTTTTTTTTTTATGTTTTGTAGTTTATGAGTTATTTAACTTAAACGCCCAATGCATTCTCTATGGCAATAGCACAAAATTTGGAATGCTACTAGTCCTACATACTTACACCTAGCAACCCCATTCTAGCCTACTTAGGTTCATCTTACGGTGGACATGTTTGCCTGAAAAGGAATCTTTGAAATGTTTCATAGTTTTAGAAATATAGTGCTTTCAAATTTGAGATATTTAACATGGGGCTCAATGGCAGCTCTATAGGCACGTCAAAAGTCACTTTCACCTAGAAACTCCATTCACACTTTTTATTATTCAGCTTACTGTGGAGACACATGCTGGAACTTTTTTTTATTTTTATGTTTTGTAGTTTATGAGTTATTTAACTTAAACGCCCAATGCATTCTCTATGGCAATAGCACAAAATTTGGAATGCTACTAGTCCTACATACTTACACCTAGCAACCCCATTCTAGCCTACTTAGGTTCATCTTACGGTGGACATGTTTGCCTGAAAAGGAATCTTTGAAATGTTTCATAGTTTTAGAAATATAGTGCTTTCAAATTTGAGACATTTAACATGGGGCTCAATGGCAGCTCTATAGGCACGTCAAAAGTCACTTTCACCTAGAAACTCCATTCACACTTTTTATTATTCAGCTTACTGTGGAGACACATGCTGGAACTTTTTTTTATTTTTATGTTTTGTAGTTTATGAGTTATTTAACTTAAACGCCCAATGCATTCTCTATGGCAATAGCACAAAATTTGGAATGCTACTAGTCCTACATACTTACACCTAGCAACCCCATTCTAGCCTACTTAGGTTCATCTTACGGTGGACATGTTTGCCTGAAAAGGAATCTTTGAAATGTTTCATAGTTTTAGAAATATAGTGCTTTCAAATTTGAGACATTTAACATGGGGCTCAATGGCAGCTCTATAGGCACCTCAAAAGTCACTTTCACCTAGAAACTCCATTCACACTTTTTATTATTCAGCTTACTGTGGAGACACATGCTGGAACTTTTTTTTATTTTTATGTTTTGTAGTTTATGAGTTATTTAACTTAAACGCCCAATGCATTCTCTATGGCAATAGCACAAAATTTGGAATGCTACTAGTCCTACATACTTACACCTAGCAACCCCATTCTAGCCTACTTAGGTTCATCTTACGGTGGACATGTTTGCCTGAAAAGGAATCTTTGAAATGTTTCATAGTTTTAGAAATATAGTGCTTTCAAATTTGAGACATTTAACATGGGGCTCAATGGCAGCTCTATAGGCACGTCAAAAGTCACTTTCACCTAGAAACTCCATTCACACTTTTTATTATTCAGCTTACTGTGGAGACACATGCTGGAACTTTTTTTTATTTTTATGTTTTGTAGTTTATGAGTTATTTAACTTAAACGCCCAATGCATTCTCTATGGCAATAGCACAAAATTTGGAATGCTACTAGTCCTACATACTTACACCTAGCAACCCCATTCTAGCCTACTTAGGTTCATCTTACGGTGGACATGTTTGCCTGAAAAGGAATCTTTGAAATGTTTCATAGTTTTAGAAATATAGTGCTTTCAAATTTGAGACATTTAACATGGGGCTCAATGGCAGCTCTATAGGCACGTCAAAAGTCACTTTCACCTAGAAACTCCATTCACACTTTTTATTATTCAGCTTACTGTGGAGACACATGCTGGAACTTTTTTTTATTTTTATGTTTTGTAGTTTATGAGTTATTTAACTTAAACGCCCAATGCATTCTCTATGGCAATAGCACAAAATTTGGAATGCTACTAGTCCTACATACTTACACCTAGCAACCCCATTCTAGCCTACTTAGGTTCATCTTACGGTGGACATGTTTGCCTGAAAAGGAATCTTTGAAATGTTTCATAGTTTTAGAAATATAGTGCTTTCAAATTTGAGACATTTAACATGGGGCTCAATGGCAGCTCTATAGGCACCTCAGAAGTCACTTTCACTTTGAAACTCCATTCACACTTTTTATTATTCAGCTTACTGTGGAGACACATGCTGGAACTTTTTTTTATTTTTATGTTTTGTAGTTTATGAGTTATTTAACTTAAACGCCCAATGCATTCTCTATGGCAATAGCACAAAATTTGGAATGCTACTAGTCCTACATACTTACACCTAGCAACCCCATTCTAGCCTACTTAGGTTCATCTTACGGTGGACATGTTTGCCTGAAAAGGAATCTTTGAAATGTTTCATAGTTTTAGAAATATAGTGCTTTCAAATTTGAGACATTTAACATGGGGCTCAATGGCAGCTCTATAGGCACGTCAAAAGTCACTTTCACCTAGAAACTCCATTCACACTTTTTATTATTCAGCTTACTGTGGAGACACATGCTGGAACTTTTTTTTATTTTTATGTTTTGTAGTTTATGAGTTATTTAACTTAAACGCCCAATGCATTCTCTATGGCATAGCACAAAATTTGGAATGCTACTAGTCCTACATACTTACACCTAGCAACCCCATTCTAGCCTACTTAGGTTCATCTTACGGTGGACATGTTTGCCTGAAAAGGAATCTTTGAAATGTTTCATAGTTTTAGAAATATAGTGCTTTCAAATTTGAGACATTTAACATGGGGCTCAATGGCAGCTCTATAGGCACGTCAAAAGTCACTTTCACCTAGAAACTCCATTCACACTTTTTATTATTCAGCTTACTGTGGAGACACATGCTGGAACTTTTTTTTATTTTTATGTTTTGTAGTTTATGAGTTATTTAACTTAAATGCCCAATGCATTCTCTATGGCAATAGCACAAAATTTGGAATGCTACTAGTCCTACATACTTACACCTAGCAACCCCATTCTAGCCTACTTAGGTTCATCTTACGGTGGACATGTTTGCCTGAAAAGGAATCTTTGAAATGTTTCATAGTTTTAGAAATATAGTGCTTTCAAATTTGAGACATTTAACATGGGGCTCAATGGCAGCTCTATAGGCACGTCAAAAGTCACTTTCACCTAGAAACTCCATTCACACTTTTTATTATTCAGCTTACTGTGGAGACACATGCTGGAACTTTTTTTAATTTTTATGTTTTGTAGTTTATGAGTTATTTAACTTAAACGCCCAATGCATTCTCTATGGCAATAGCACAAAATTTGGAATGCTACTAGTCCTACATACTTACACCTAGCAACCCCATTCTAGCCTACTTAGGTTCATCTTACGGTGGACATGTTTGCCTGAAAAGGAATCTTTGAAATGTTTCATAGTTTTAGAAATATAGTGCTTTCAAATTTGAGACATTTAACATCATGGGGCTCAATGGCAGCTCTATAGGCACGTCAAAAGTCACTTTCACCTAGAAACTCCATTCACACTTTTTATTATTCAGCTTACTGTGGAGACACATGCTGGAACTTTTTTTTATTTTTATGTTTTGTAGTTTATGAGTTATTTAACTTAAACGCCCAATGCATTCTCTATGGCAATAGCACAAAATTTGGAATGCTACTAGTCCTACATACTTACACCTAGCAACCCCATTCTAGCCTACTTAGGTTCATCTTACGGTGGACATGTTTGCCTGAAAAGGAATCTTTGAAATGTTTCATAGTTTTAGAAATATAGTGCTTTCAAATTTGAGACATTTAACATGGGGCTCAATGGCAGCTCTATAGGCACGTCAAAAGTCACTTTCACCTAGAAACTCCATTCACACTTTTTATTATTCAGCTTACTGTGGAGACACATGCTGGAACTTTTTTTTATTTTTATGTTTTGTAGTTTATGAGTTATTTAACTTAAACGCCCAATGCATTCTCTATGGCAATAGCACAAAATTTGGAATGCTACTAGTCCTACATACTTACACCTAGCAACCCCATTCTAGCCTACTTAGGTTCATCTTACGGTGGACATGTTTGCCTGAAAAGGAATCTTTGAAATGTTTCATAGTTTTAGAAATATAGTGCTTTCAAATTTGAGACATTTAACATGGGGCTCAATGGCAGCTCTATAGGCACGTCAAAAGTAACTTTCACCTAGAAACTCCATTCACACTTTTTATTATTCAGCTTACTGTGGAGACACATGCTGGAACTTTTTTTTATTTTTACTTTTTGTAGTTTATGAGTTATTTAACTTAAACGCCCAATGCATTCTCTATGGCAATAGCACAAAATTTGGAATGCTACTAGTCCTACATACTTACACCTAGCAACCCCATTCTAGCCTACTTAGGTTCATCTTACGGTGGACATGTTTGCCTGAAAAGGAATCTTTGAAATGTTTCATAGTTTTAGAAATATAGTGCTTTCAAATTTGAGACATTTAACATGGGGCTCAATGGCAGCTCTATAGGCACGTCAAAAGTCACTTTCACCTAGAAACTCCATTCACACTTTTTATTATTCAGCTTACTGTGTAGACACATGCTGGAACTTTTTTAAATTTTTATGTTTTGTAGTTTATGAGTTATTTAACTTAAACGCCCAATGCATTCTCTATGGCAATAGCACAAAATTTGGAATGCTACTAGTCCTACATACTTACACCTAGCAACCCCATTCTAGCCTACTTAGGTTCATCTTACGGTGGACATGTTTGCCTGAAAAGGAATCTTTGAAATGTTTCATAGTTTTAGAAATATAGTGCTTTCAAATTTGAGACATTTAACATGGGGCTCAATGGCAGCTCTATAGGCACGTCAAAAGTCACTTTCACCTAGAAACTCCATTCACACTTTTTATTATTCAGCTTACTGTGGAGACACATGCTGGAACTTTTTTTTATTTTTATGTTTTGTAGTTTATGAGTTATTTAACTTAAACGCCCAATGCATTCTCTATGGCAATAGCACAAAATTTGGAATGCTACTAGTCCTACATACTTACACCTAGCAACCCCATTCTAGCCTACTTAGGTTCATCTTACGGTGGACATGTTTGCCTGAAAAGGAATCTTTGAAATGTTTCATAGTTTTAGAAATATAGTGCTTTCAAATTTGAGACATTTAACATGGGGCTCAATGGCAGCTCTATAGGCACGTCAAAAGTAACTTTCACCTAGAAACTCCATTCACACTTTTTATTATTCAGCTTACTGTGGAGACACATGCTGGAACTTTTTTTTTATTTTTACTTTTTGTAGTTTATGAGTTATTTAACTTAAACGCCCAATGCATTCTCTATGGCAATAGCACAAAATTTGGAATGCTACTAGTCCTACATACTTACACCTAGCAACCCCATTCTAGCCTACTTAGGTTCATCTTACGGTGGACATGTTTGCCTGAAAAGGAATCTTTGAAATGTTTCATAGTTTTAGAAATATAGTGCTTTCAAATTTGAGACATTTAACATGGGGCTCAATGGCAGCTCTATAGGCACGTCAAAAGTCACTTTCACCTAGAAACTCCATTCACACTTTTTATTATTCAGCTTACTGTGTAGACACATGCTGGAACTTTTTTAAATTTTTATGTTTTGTAGTTTATGAGTTATTTAACTTAAACGCCCAATGCATTCTCTATGGCAATAGCACAAAATTTGGAATGCTACTAGTCCTACATACTTACACCTAGCAACCCCATTCTAGCCTTCTTAGGTTCATCTTACGGTGGACATGTTTGCCTGAAAAGGAATCTTTGAAATGTTTCATAGTTTTAGAAATATAGTGCTTTCAAATTTGAGATATTTAACATGGGGCTCAATGGCAGCTCTATAGGCACGTCAAAAGTCACTTTCACCTAGAAACTCCATTCACACTTTTTATTATTCAGCTTACTGTGGAGACACATGCTGGAACTTTTTTTTATTTTTATGTTTTGTAGTTTATGAGTTATTTAACTTAAAGGTATATTCAGTGATTTCACTTAATTCAAATATCACTTATTTTTTTGTTTTGTTGTGATAATCCTCCCTACTATAGAGTGTGCTGGCCATATAAGGAGTTCCTCCCTGTCCCCAGTTAACCCCTGGGGGTCAAAAAACCTTAGGTTTCGTTTTTGACTCTCTATCCTGATTGGACGAAAGGCTGGGTCCCACAGCCAAAAACGAAACCTAAGGTTTTTTGAGTGAAATCACTGAATATACCTTTAAACGCCCAATGCACTCTCTATGGCAATAGCACAAAATTTGGAATGCTACTAGTCCTACATACTTACACCTAGCAACCCCATTCTAGCCTACTTAGGTTCATCTTATGGTGGACATGTTTGCCTGAAAAGGAATCTTTGAAATGTTTCATAGTTTTAGAAATATAGTGCTTTCAAATTTGAGACATTTAACATGGGGCTCAATGGCAGCTCTATAGGCACGTCAAAAGTCACTTTCATCTAGAAACTCCATTCACACTTTTTATTATTCAGCTTACTGTGGAGACACATGCTGGAACTTTTTTTTTTTTTTATGTTTTGTAGTTTATGAGTTATTTAACTTAAACGCCCAATGCATTCTCTATGGCAATAGCACAAAATTTGGAATGCTACTAGTCCTACATACTTACACCTAGCAACCCCATTCTAGCCTACTTAGGTTCATCTTACGGTGGACATGTTTGCCTGAAAAGGAATCTTTGAAATGTTTCATAGTTTTAGAAATATAGTGCTTTCAAATTTGAGACATTTAACATGGGGCTCAATGGCAGCTCTATAGGCACGTCAAAAGTCACTTTCACCTAGAAACTCCATTCACACTTTTTATTATTCAGCTTACTGTGGAGACACATGCTGGAACTTTTTTTAATTTTTATGTTTTGTAGTTTATGAGTTATTTAACTTAAACGCCCAATGCATTCTCTATGTCAATAGCACAAAATTTGGAATGCTACTAGTCCTACATACTTACACCTAGCAACCCCATTCTAGCCTACTTAGGTTCATCTTACGGTGGACATGTTTGCCTGAAAAGGAATCTTTGAAATGTTTCATAGTTTTAGAAATATAGTGCTTTAAAATTTGAGACATTTAACATGGGGCTCAATGGCAGCTCTATAGGCACGTCAAAAGTCACTTTCACCTAGAAACTCCATTCACACTTTTTATTATTCAGCTTACTGTGGAGACACATGCTGGAACTTTCTTTTATTTTTATGTTTTGTAGTTTATGAGTTATTTAACTTAAACGCCCAATGCATTCTCAATGGCAATAGCACAAAATTTGGAATGCTACTAGTCCTACATACTTACACCTAGCAACCCCATTCTAGCCTACTTAGGTTCATCTTACGGTGGACATGTTTGCCTGAAAAGGAATCTTTGAAATGTTTCATAGTTTTAGAAATATAGTGCTTTCAAATTTGAGACATTTAACATGGGGCTCAATGGCAGCTCTATAGGCACGTCAAAAGTAACTTTCACCTAGAAACTCCATTCACACTTTTTATTATTCAGCTTACTGTGGAGACACATGCTGGAACTTTTTTTTATTTTTACTTTTTGTAGTTTATGAGTTATTTAACTTAAACGCCCAATGCATTCTCTATGGCAATAGCACAAAATTTGGAATGCTACTAGTCCTACATACTTACACCTAGCAACCCCATTCTAGCCTACTTAGGTTCATCTTATGGTGGACATGTTTGCCTGAAAAGGAATCTTTGAAATGTTTCATAGTTTTAGAAATATAGTGCTTTCAAATTTGAGACATTTAACATGGGGCTCAATGGCAGCTCTATAGGCACGTCAAAAGTCACTTTCACCTAGAAACTCCATTCACACTTTTTATTATTCAGCTTACTGTGTAGACACATGCTGGAACTTTTTTTTATTTTTATGTTTTGTAGTTTATGAGTTATTTAACTTAAACGCCCAATGCATTCTCTATGGCAATAGCACAAAATTTGGAATGCTACTAGTCCTACATACTTACACCTAGCAACCCCATTCTAGCCTACTTAGGTTCATCTTACGGTGGACATGTTTGCCTGAAAAGGAATCTTTGAAATGTTTCATAGTTTCAGAAATATAGTGCTTTCAAATTTGAGACATTTAACATGGGGCTCAATGGCAGCTCTATAGGCATGTCAAAAGTCACTTTCACCTAGAAACTCCATTCACACTTTTTATTATTCAGCTTACTGTGGAGACACATGCTGGAACTTTTTTTTATTTTTATGTTTTGTAGTTTATGAGTTATTTAACTTAAACGCCCAATGCATTCTCTATGGCAATAGCACAAAATTTGGCATGCTACTAGTCCTACACCTACACTTACTTACTACACCTAGCAACCCCATTCTAGCCTACTTAGGTTCATCTTACGGTGGACATGTTTGCCTGAAAAGGAATCTTTGAAATGTTTCATAGTTTTAGAAATATAGTGCTTTCAAATTTACAATGGGGCTCAATGGCAAAAATGATGAAAAACGGCGTGCTATAGTATGCCGTACGATATGGTCCAAAATGATGAAAAACGAGGTTAAAAAAAAAAATCAAAAATTCAAAAAACGATGGGCTATAACCCATCGTTTTTAAAAATTTAATTATTTTTTTCAAATCCTCAAAAATGATGAAAAACGGCGTGCTATAGTATGCCGTACGATATGGGCTATAGCCCATGGTCCAACATGATGAAAAACGAGGATAAAAAAAAAAAATCAAAATTCAAAAAACGATGGGCTATAACCCATCGTTTTTTTTCTTTCATTTTTTCATTTTTTTCAAATCCTCAAAAATGATGAAAAACGGCGTGCTATAGTATGCCGTACGATATGGGCTATAACCCATCGTTTTTTAAATTTAATTATTTTTTTCAAATCCTCAAAAAGGTAGAAAAACGGCTGCTATAGTATGCCGTACGATATGGGCTATAGCCCATGGTCCAAAATGAAGAAAAACGAGGATTAAAAAAAAAAATCTAAATTCAAAAAACGATGGGCTATAACCCATCGTTTTTTAAATTTAATATTTTTTTTCAAATCCTCAAAAATGATGAAAAACGGCGTGCTATAGTATGCCGTACGATATGGTCCAAATTTAATTAAAAAAATTGGGCCAGGCCCCTGCCCTTTCCTGGCACCCCCCTACTCTCCCCCTGCCTGGCCCCTCCCCTTCCTTCTCTCCCCCTGCCTGGCCCCTCCCCTTGCCCCTCCCCTTCCTACTCTCCCTGTGCCTGGCCCCTCCCCCTGCCTGGCCCCTCCCCCTGCCTGGCCCCTCCCCTTCCTACTCTCCCCCTGCCTGGCCCCTCCCCTTCCTACTCTCCCCCTGCCTGGCCCCTCCCCTTCCTACTCTCTCCCTGCCTGGCCCCTCTCCTTCCTACTCTCCCCCTGCCTGTCCCCTCCCCTTCCTACTCTCCCCCTGCCTGGCCCGTCCCCTTCCTACTCTCCCCCTGCCTGGCCCGTCCCCTTCCTACTCTCCCCCTGCCTGGCCCCTCCCCCTGCCTGGCCCCTCCCCTTCCTACTCTCCCCCTGCCTGGCCCCTCCCCTTCCTACTCTCCCCCTGCCTGGCCCGTCCCCTTCCTACTCTCCCCCTGCCTGGCCCGTCCCCTTCCTACTCTCCCCCTGCCTGGCCCCTCCCCTTCCTATTCTCTCCCAGCCTGGCCCCTCCCCTTCCTACTCTCTCCCTGCCTGTCCCTTCCCCTTCCTACTCTCCCCCTGCCCATCCTACTCTCTCCCTGCCTGGCCCCTACCTTTCCTACTCTCTGCCTGTCTGGCCCCTCCCCTTCCTACTCTCTCCCTGTCTGGCCCCTCCCCTTCGGACTCTCTCCCTGGCCCCTCCCCATCCTACTCTCCCACTGCCTATCCTACTCTCCCCCTGCCTGGCCCCTCCCCTTCCTACTCTCCCCCTGCTTTTTGATTTGAACCATCACCACCTACTAGGAGTATGTCGGGTTTGAACCGGCACACTTCTACTAGGTATACTACGGATATCATTTGACTTATCCCCTGGGCCACTGAGGCACACAATCATGGTGAATTTCTGGGCGGCTTTAAAGTTGTCCTTCTGGAAATCAGTGTGCAAAGCAAAGTGTCACAGTTATGACTAATGTGGGATTTGAACACTGGACCTGTGGATCCCAAGGACAGCCTCTCATCAGACTGTGCTAACAGCTGGATACTACTACACAGCTTTTTTGTTTGTTTTCTTCTTCTGAAATCGGTCTTGAAACTAAAGACATGAGTCGGGTTCGAACCGGCACACTTCTACTAGGTATACTACGGATATCATTTGACTTATCCGCTGGGCCACTGAGGCACACAATCATGGTGAATTTCTGGGCTGCTTTAAAGTTGTCCTTCTGGAAATCAGTGTGCAAAGCAAAGTGTCACAGTTATGACTAATGTGGGAATTGAACCCTGGACCTGTGGCTCCCAAGGAAAGCCTCTCATCAGTCTGAGCTAACTGCTGGATACTACTACACAGCTTTTTTGTTTGTTTTCTTCTTCTGAAATCGGTCTTGAAGGTAAAGATATGAGTTGGGTTAGAACCGGCACACTTCTACTAGGTATACTACGGATATCATTTGACTTATCCGCTGGGCCACTGAGGCACACAATCATGGTGAATTTCTGGGCTGCTTTAAAGTTGTCCTTCTAGAAATCAGTGTGCAAAGCAAAGTGTCACAGTTATGACTAATGTGGGAATTGAACCCTTTACCTGTGGCTCCCAAGGTCAGCCTCTCATCAGACTGAGCTAACTGCTGGATACTCCTACAAAGCTTTTTTGTTTGTTTTCTTCTTCTGAAATCGCTCTTGAAATTAAAAGAGTCGGGTTTGAACCGGCACACTTCTACTAGGTATACTACTGATATCATTTGACTTATCCGCTGGGCCACTGAGGCACACAATCATGGTGAATTTCTGGGCTGCTTTAAAGTTGTCCTTCTAGAAATCAGTGTGCAAAGCAAAGTGTCACAGTTATGACTAATGTGGGATTTGAACCCTGGACCTGTGGCTCCCAAGGACGGCCTCTCATCAGACTGAGCTAACTGCTGGATACTAGCAGTTTAAACCGGCACACTTCTACTAGGTATACTACGGATATCATTTGACTTATCCGCTGGGCCACTGAGGCACACAATCAAGGTGAATTTCTGGGCTGCACACTGAGCCACTGTTTCCAGACAATTCACACTGCTTTTTTGTTTGTTTTCTTCTTCTGAAATCGGTCTTGAAAATAAAAATATGAGTCGGGTTTGAACCCACCATCTCCCGATCATGTGGCAGCGTTCTAACACACTGAGCCACTGGTTCCAGACAATTCACACTGCTTTTTTGTGTGTTTGCTTGTAAGTGACACATCCAGAATGTATTTTTCAATGTATTGTTAGTTCTTAAACATAAACTGATACAGTTCATGCCCCAGTGAGATCAGTTTGAGAGTCATACGGTTGTCTGTACCTCATTTCAACTGCCGAATCTCAGGTTTGAACCAGGAACCTTCAGATGTACAGTCTAACGCTCTCCCAACTGAGCTATTACGGCTTGCAAGTATCACATCCAGTATTTATTTTTTACATTGACTGTTACTTGTTACTTCTTAAACAAAACAACTCATAAAGTTTTTCACCCAGTGAGATCAGCCTAAGAGTCATAGGATTTCAACTGCCGAAAGCTTGGATTGAACCAGGGACCTTTAGAGCTTCCATCTAATGCTCTACGAACTGCGCTAATTCGGCTTGTAAGTGTCACATCCAGAATATATATATTTCAATTGATTGTTAGTTCTTAAACAAATAAACTCATACAGTTTTCCCCCAGTGAGATCAGCCTGGGAGTCATATGGTTTTCTGTACCTCATTTGACCTGCTGAAAACCGGTTCCATTTGTACACTGTCAAAGTAACTAACTTAATACTATCAACATCTATCTATTCTATAGTCCCTCTAAAACAGTGGTTCCTAAACCTTTTCTTGTCAAGGACCCCCACATTTACACTTTATTAACCCGTGGAACCTGAACCTGAACCTAACCCTAACCCTAACCCTAACCCTAACCCTAACCCTAACCCTAACCCTAACCCTAACCCTAACCCTAACCCTAACCCGAACCCCATAAGAGAAGATTGTTACGGATCTAGCAGTGATCTAGAATGATCAATTATATTCATAAAACGTCCAAAACTGTGAAAATTAAGAAAATGAAGTTGAAGAATCACTATAAATCTAAAACAGGTCAGAGTATTTGATCCAGTTGTAAACAAGGAAGTGGTCCGGGTTTGATTGGAGGAGACAATGTAATGAGCCCTAGGATTGGCTGAAGGCGGACCGATCTGATTGGCCAAGGAATCTGTCAATCAGAATGAAAGAATCGTTTTTTTTTTTAATTTTTGAAGAAAAAAAAATTATCCTCGTTTTTCATCATTTTGGACCATGGGCTATAGCCCATATCGTACGGCATACTATAGCACGCCGTTTTTCATAATTTTTGAGGATTTGAAAAAAATTTAAAAATTTAAAAAACGATGGGTTATAGCCCATCGTTTTTTTATTTTTTGGGAAAAAGAAATATCCTCGTTTTTCATCATTTTGGACCATGGGCTATAGCCGTACGGCATACTATAGCACGTCGTTTTCATCATTTTTGAGGATTTAATTTAATTTTTTTTTTTTTAATTAAAAAAGAAAAAAAAAAATTAAAAAAATTACAAAAAAATTGAAAGAAATTGAAAAAATTGAAAAAATTGGGAAAAAATTGGGAAAAAATTGATTAAAAAAAAAAAAAATTAAAAACATTTAAAAACATTTAAAAATTAAAAACTTTAACTTTTTTTTTTAAACTTAAAAAGAAAAAACTTTTAATAAAGAACTTAATATTATTATTTTTTTACATTTAAAAGAAAAATCTTAGACCATTATCTATAATCATTGTGTTTATGCTTTTAAAGATAGGCCTATATGCTATTTGAACCTTCTTTTTACATGTAAAAGTATGCTATTTCTGTTTAGCTCATGAATGCTTTTATATGTATACTCCATTGGATTGACTCTTTTTTTTCATTTTCTTTTTTACCTTTTCTTAATTCATCAAGAATACATTGTAAAGCATTATTCATACATTACAAATCATTAGTAGACAGTAATACTTTACTTACTTTATTCTGCCACTTTTTGGGCATCGTACTACTTCCACATACTTTATTCCGCTTTATGCAGTTATTTATGCTTATTCTTTTTACCAATTTTTATACATTCTTTTTTAAACTTTTCCTTCAGCTTTAATACATTTTCTACTGTACATTATATACATTGCGTCTTTTGGCGAGCCCACGCAGTTTCTGCAGGGAACTGCTTTCTAGTTTAACTTAAACGCCCAATGCATTCTCTATGGCAATAGCACAGAATTTGGAATGCTACTAGTCCTACATACTTACACCTAGCAACCCCATTCTAGCCTACTTAGGTTCATCTTACGGTGGACATGTTTGCCTGAAAAGGAATCTTTGAAATGTTTCATAGTTTTAGAAATATAGTGCTTTCAAATTTGAGATATTTAACATGGGGCTCAATGGCAGCTCTATAGGCACGTCAAAAGTCACTTTCACCTAGAAACTCCATTCACACTTTTTATTATTCAGCTTACTGTGGAGACACATGCTGGAACTTTTTTTTATTTTTATGTTTTGTAGTTTATGAGTTATTTAACTTAAACGCCCAATGCATTCTATATGGCAATAGCACAAAATTTGGAATGCTACTAGTCCTACATACTTACACCTAGCAACCCCATTCTAGCCTACTTAGGTTCATCTTACGGTGGACATGTTTGCCTGAAAAGGAATCTTTGAAATGTTTCATAGTTTTAGAAATATAGTGCTTTCAAATTTGAGACATTTAACATGGGGCTCAATGGCAGCTCTATAGGCACGTCAAAAGTCACTTTCACCTAGAAACTCCATTCACACTTTTTATTATTCAGCTTACTGTGGAGACACATGCTGGAACTTTTTTTTATTTTTATGTTTTGTAGTTTATGAGTTATTTAACTTAAACGCCCAATGCATTCTCTATGGCAATAGCACAAAATTTGGAATGCTACTAGTCCTACATACTTACACCTAGCAACCCCATTCTAGCCTACTTAGGTTCATCTTACGGTGGACATGTTTGCCTGAAAAGGAATCTTTGAAATGTTTCATAGTTTTAGAAATATAGTGCTTTCAAATTTGAGACATTTAACATGGGGCTCAATGGCAGCTCTATAGGCACGTCAAAAGTCACTTTCACCTAGAAACTCCATTCACACTTTTTATTATTCAGCTTACTGTGGAGACACATGCTGGAACTTATTTTTTATTTTTATGTTTTGTAGTTTATGAGTTATTTAACTTAAACGCCCAATGCATTCTCTATGGCAATAGCACAAAATTTGGAATGCTACTAGTCCTACATACTTACACCTAGCAACCCCATTCTAGCCTACTTAGGTTCATCTTACGGTGGACATGTTTGCCTGAAAAGGAATCTTTGAAATTTTTCATAGTTTTAGAAATATAGTGCTTTCAAATTTGAGACATTTAACATGGGGCTCAATGGCAGCTCTATAGGCACGTCAAAAGTCACTTTCACCTAGAAACTCCATTCACACTTTTTATTATTCAGCTTACTGTGGAGACACATGCTGGAACTTTTTTTTATTTTTATGTTTTGTAGTTTATGAGTTATTTAACTTAAACGCCCAATGCATTCTCTATGGCAATAGCACAAAATTTGGAATGCTACTAGTCCTACATACTTACACCTAGCAACCCCATTCTAGCCTACTTAGGTTCATCTTACGGTGGACATGTTTGCCTGAAAAGGAATCTTTGAAATGTTTCATAGTTTTAGAAATATGGTGCTTTCAAATTTGAGACATTTAACATGGGGCTCAATGGCAGCTCTATAGGCACGTCAAAAGTCACTTTCACCTAGAAACTCCATTCACACTTTTTATTATTCAGCTTACTGTGGAGACACATGCTGGAACTTTTTTTTATTTTTATGTTTTGTAGTTTATGAGTTATTTAACTTAAACGCCCAATGCATTCTCTATGGCAATAGCACAAAATTTGGAATGCTACTAGTCCTACATACTTACACCTAGCAACCCCATTCTAGCCTACTTAGGTTCATCTTACGGTGGACATGTTTGCCTGAAAAGGAATCTTTGACATTTTTCATAGTTTTAGAAATATAGTGCTTTCAAATTTGAGACATTTAACATGGGGCTCAATGGCAGCTCTATAGGCACGTCAAAAGTCACTTTCACCTAGAAACTCCATTCACACTTTTTATTATTCAGCTTACTGTGGAGACACATGCTGGAACTTTTTTTTATTTTTATGTTTTGTAGTTTATGAGTTATTTAACTTAAACGCCCAATGCATTCTCTATGGCAATAGCACAAAATTTGGAATGCTACTAGTCCTACATACTTACACCTAGCAACCCCATTCTAGCCTACTTAGGTTCATCTTACGGTGGACATGTTTGCCTGAAAAGGAATCTTTGAAATGTTTCATAGTTTTAGAAATATAGTGCTTTCAAATTTGAGACATTTAACATGGGGCTCAATGGCAGCTCTATAGGCACGTCAAAAGTCACTTTCACCTAGAAACTCCATTCACACTTTTTATTATTCAGCTTACTGTGGAGACACATGCTGGAACTTTTTTTTATTTTTATGTTTTGTAGTTTATGAGTTATTTAACTTAAACGCCCAATGCATTCTCTATGGCAATAGCACAAAATTTGGAATGCTACTAGTCCTACATACTTACACCTAGCAACCCCATTCTAGCCTACTTAGGTTCATCTTACGGTGGACATGTTTGCCTGAAAAGGAATCTTTGAAATGTTTCATAGTTTTAGAAATATAGTGCTTTCAAATTTGAGACATTTAACATGGGGCTCAATGGCAGCTCTATAGGCACGTCAAAAGTCACTTTCACCTAGAAACTCCATTCACACTTTTTATTATTCAGCTTACTGTGGAGACACATGCTGGAACTTTTTTTTTTTTTAATGTTTTGTAGTTTATGAGTTATTTAACTTAAACGCCCAATGCATTCTCTATGGCAATAGCACAAAATTTGGAATGCTACTAGTCCTACATACTTACACCTAGCAACCCCATTCTAGCCTACTTAGGTTCATCTTACGGTGGACATGTTTGCCTGAAAAGGAATCTTTGAAATGTTTCATAGTTTTAGAAATATAGTGCTTTCAAATTTGAGACATTTAACATGGGGCTCAATGGCAGCTCTATAGGCACGTCAAAAGTCACTTTCACCTAGAAACTCCATTCACACTTTTTATTATTCAGCTTACTGTGGAGACACATGCTGGAACTTTTTTTTATTTTTATGTTTTGTAGTTTATGAGTTATTTAACTTAAACGCCCAATGCATTCTCTATGGCAATAGCACAAAATTTGGAATGCTACTAGTTCTACATACTTACACCTAGCAACCCCATTCTAGCCTACTTAGGTTCATCTTACGGTGGACATGTTTGCCTGAAAAGGAATCTTTGAAATGTTTCATAGTTTTAGAAATATAGTGCTTTCAAATTTGAGACATTTAACATGGGGCTCAATGGCAGCTCTATAGGCACGTCAAAAGTCACTTTCACCTAGAAACTCCATTCACACTTTTTATTATTCAGCTTACTGTGGAGACACATGCTGGAACTTTTTTTTATTTTTATGTTTTGTAGTTTATGAGTTATTTAACTTAAACGCCCAATGCATTCTCTATGGCAATAGCACAAAATTTGGAATGCTACTAGTCCTACATACTTACACCTAGCAACCCCATTCTAGCCTACTTAGGTTCATCTTACGGTGGACATGTTTGCCTGAAAAGGAATCTTTGAAATGTTTCATAGTTTTAGAAATATAGTGCTTTCAAATTTGAGACATTTAACATGGGGCTCAATGGCAGCTCTATAGGCACGTCAAAAGTCACTTTCACCTAGAAACTCCATTCACACTTTTTATTATTCAGCTTACTGTGGAGACACATGCTGGAACTTTTTTTTTTTTTAATGTTTTGTAGTTTATGAGTTATTTAACTTAAACGCCCAATGCATTCTCTATGGCAATAGCACAAAATTTGGAATGCTACTAGTCTTACATACTTACACCTAGCAACCCCATTCTAGCCTACTTAGGTTCATCTTACGGTGGACATGTTTGCCTGAAAAGGAATCTTTGAAATGTTTCATAGTTTTAGAAATATAGTGCTTTCAAATTTGAGACATTTAACATGGGGCTCAATGGCAGCTCTATAGGCACGTCAAAAGTCACTTTCACCTAGAAACTCCATTCACACTTTTTATTATTCAGCTTACTGTGGAGACACATGCTGGAACTTTTTTTTATTTTTATGTTTTGTAGTTTATGAGTTATTTAACTTAAACGCCCAATGCATTCTCTATGGCAATAGCACAAAATTTGGAATGCTACTAGTCCTACATACTTACACCTAGCAACCCCATTCTAGCCTACTTAGGTTCATCTTACGGTGGACATGTTTGCCTGAAAAGGAATCTTTGAAATGTTTCATAGTTTTAGAAATATAGTGCTTTCAAATTTGAGACATTTAACATGGGGCTCAATGGCAGCTCTATAGGCACGTCAAAAGTCACTTTCACCTAGAAACTCCATTCACACTTTTTATTATTCAGCTTACTGTGGAGACACATGCTGGAACTTTTTTTTATTTTTATGTTTTGTAGTTTATGAGTTATTTAACTTAAACGCCCAATGCATTCTCTATGGCAATAGCACAAAATTTGGAATGCTACTAGTCCTACATACTTACACCTAGCAACCCCATTCTAGCCTACTTAGGTTCATCTTACGGTGGACATGTTTGCCTGAAAAGGAATCTTTGAAATGTTTCATAGTTTTAGAAATATAGTGCTTTCAAATTTGAGACATTTAACATGGGGCTCAATGGCAGCTCTATAGGCACGTCAAAAGTCACTTTCACCTAGAAACTCCATTCACACTTTTTATTATTCAGCTTACTGTGGAGACACATGCTGGAACTTTTTTTTATTTTTATGTTTTGTAGTTTATGAGTTATTTAACTTAAACGCCCAATGCATTCTCTATGGCAATAGCACAAAATTTGGAATGCTACTAGTCCTACATACTTACACCTAGCAACCCCATTCTAGCCTACTTAGGTTCATCTTACGGTGGACATGTTTGCCTGAAAAGGAATCTTTGAAATTTTTCATAGTTTTAGAAATATAGTGCTTTCAAATTTGAGACATTTAACATGGGGCTCAATGGCAGCTCTATAGGCACGTCAAAAGTCACTTTCACCTAGAAACTCCATTCACACTTTTTATTATTCAGCTTACTGTGGAGACACATGCTGGAACTTTTTTTTATTTTTATGTTTTGTAGTTTATGAGTTATTTAACTTAAACGCCCAATGCATTCTCTATGGCAATAGCACAAAATTTGGAATGCTACTAGTCCTACATACTTACACCTAGCAACCCCATTCTAGCCTACTTAGGTTCATCTTACGGTGGACATGTTTGCCTGAAAAGGAATCTTTGAAATGTTTCATAGTTTTAGAAATATAGTGCTTTCAAATTTGAGACATTTAACATGGGGCTCAATGGCAGCTCTATAGGCACGTCAAAAGTCACTTTCACCTAGAAACTCCATTCACACTTTTTATTATTCAGCTTACTGTGGAGACACATGCTGGAACTTTTTTTTATTTTTATGTTTTGTAGTTTATGAGTTATTTAACTTAAACGCCCAATGCATTCTCTATGGCAATAGCACAAAATTTGGAATGCTACTAGTCCTACATACTTACACCTAGCAACCCCATTCTAGCCTACTTAGGTTCATCTTACGGTGGACATGTTTGCCTGAAAAGGAATCTTTGAAATTTTTCATAGTTTTAGAAATATAGTGCTTTCAAATTTGAGACATTTAACATGGGGCTCAATGGCAGCTCTATAGGCACGTCAAAAGTCACTTTCACCTAGAAACTCCATTCACACTTTTTATTATTCAGCTTACTGTGGAGACACATGCTGGAACTTTTTTTTATTTTTATGTTTTGTAGTTTATGAGTTATTTAACTTAAACGCCCAATGCATTCTCTATGGCAATAGCACAAAATTTGGAATGCTACTAGTCCTACATACTTACACCTAGCAACCCCATTCTAGCCTACTTAGGTTCATCTTACGGTGGACATGTTTGCCTGAAAAGGAATCTTTGAAATTTTTCATAGTTTTAGAAATATAGTGCTTTCAAATTTGAGACATTTAACATGGGGCTCAATGGCAGCTCTAAAATCACTTTCACCTAGAAACTCCATTCACACTTTTTATTATTCAGCTTACTGTGGAGACACATGCTGGAACTTTTTTTTATTTTTATGTTTTGTAGTTTATGAGTTATTTAACTTAAACGCCCAATGCATTCTCTATGGCAATAGCACAAAATTTGGAATGCTACTAGTCCTACATACTTACACCTAGCAACCCCATTCTAGCCTACTTAGGTTCATCTTACGGTGGACATGTTTGCCTGAAAAGGAATCTTTGAAATTTTTCATAGTTTTAGAAATATAGTGCTTTCAAATTTGAGACATTTAACATGGGGCTCAATGGCAGCTCTATAGGCACGTCAAAAGTCACTTTCACCTAGAAACTCCATTCACACTTTTTATTATTCAGCTTACTGTGGAGACACATGCTGGAACTTTTTTTTATTTTTATGTTTTGTAGTTTATGAGTTATTTAACTTAAACGCCCAATGCATTCTCTATGGCAATAGCACAAAATTTGGAATGCTACTAGTCCTACATACTTACACCTAGCAACCCCATTCTAGCCTACTTAGGTTCATCTTACGGTGGACATGTTTGCCTGAAAAGGAATCTTTGAAATTTTTCATAGTTTTAGAAATATAGTGCTTTCAAATTTGAGACATTTAACATGGGGCTCAATGGCAGCTCTAAAATCACTTTCACCTAGAAACTCCATTCACACTTTTTATTATTCAGCTTACTGTGGAGACACATGCTGGAACTTTTTTTTATTTTTATGTTTTGTAGTTTATGAGTTATTTAACTTAAACGCCCAATGCATTCTCTATGGCAATAGCACAAAATTTGGAATGCTACTAGTCCTACATACTTACACCTAGCAACCCCATTCTAGCCTACTTAGGTTCATCTTACGGTGGACATGTTTGCCTGAAAAGGAATCTTTGAAATTTTTCATAGTTTTAGAAATATAGTGCTTTCAAATTTGAGACATTTAACATGGGGCTCAATGGCAGCTCTATAGGCACGTCAAAAGTCACTTTCACCTAGAAACTCCATTCACACTTTTTATTATTCAGCTTACTGTGGAGACACATGCTGGAACTTTTTTTTATTTTTATGTTTTGTAGTTTATGAGTTATTTAACTTAAACGCCCAATGCATTCTCTATGGCAATAGCACAAAATTTGGAATGCTACTAGTCCTACATACTTACACCTAGCAACCCCATTCTAGCCTACTTAGGTTCATCTTACGGTGGACATGTTTGCCTGAAAAGGAATCTTTGAAATGTTTCATAGTTTTAGAAATATAGTGCTTTCAAATTTGAGACATTTAACATGGGGCTCAATGGCAGCTCTATAGGCACGTCAAAAGTCACTTTCACCTAGAAACTCCATTCACACTTTTTATTATTCAGCTTACTGTGGAGACACATGCTGGAACTTTTTTTTATTTTTATGTTTTGTAGTTTATGAGTTATTTAACTTAAACGCCCAATGCATTCTCTATGGCAATAGCACAAAATTTGGAATGCTACTAGTCCTACATACTTACACCTAGCAACCCCATTCTAGCCTACTTAGGTTCATCTTACGGTGGACATGTTTGCCTGAAAAGGAATCTTTGAAATGTTTCATAGTTTTAGAAATATAGTGCTTTCAAATTTGAGACATTTAACATGGGGCTCAATGGCAGCTCTATAGGCACGTCAAAAGTCACTTTCACCTAGAAACTCCATTCACACTTTTTATTATTCAGCTTACTGTGGAGACACATGCTGGAACTTTTTTTTATTTTTATGTTTTGTAGTTTATGAGTTATTTAACTTAAACGCCCAATGCATTCTCTATGGCAATAGCACAAAATTTGGAATGCTACTAGTCCTACATACTTACACCTAGCAACCCCATTCTAGCCTACTTAGGTTCATCTTACGGTGGACATGTTTGCCTGAAAAGGAATCTTTGAAATTTTTCATAGTTTTAGAAATATAGTGCTTTCAAATTTGAGACATTTAACATGGGGCTCAATGGCAGCTCTATAGGCACGTCAAAAGTCACTTTCACCTAGAAACTCCATTCACACTTTTTATTATTCAGCTTACTGTGGAGACACATGCTGGAACTTTTTTTATTTTTATGTTTTGTAGTTTATGAGTTATTTAACTTAAACGCCCAATGCATTCTCTATGGCAATAGCACAAAATTTGGAATGCTACTAGTCCTACATACTTACACCTAGCAACCCCATTCTAGCCTACTTAGGTTCATCTTACGGTGGACATGTTTGCCTGAAAAGGAATCTTTGAAATTTTTCATAGTTTTAGAAATATAGTGCTTTCAAATTTGAGACATTTAACATGGGGCTCAATGGCAGCTCTATAGGCACGTCAAAAATCACTTTCACCTAGAAACTCCATTCACACTTTTTATTATTCAGCTTACTGTGGAGACACATGCTGGAACTTTTTTTTATTTTTATGTTTTGTAGTTTATGAGTTATTTAACTTAAACGCCCAATGCATTCTCTATGGCAATAGCACAAAATTTGGAATGCTACTAGTCCTACATACTTACACCTAGCAACCCCATTCTAGCCTACTTAGGTTCATCTTACGGTGGACATGTTTGCCTGAAAAGGAATCTTTGAAATGTTTCATAGTTTTAGAAATATAGTGCTTTCAAATTTGAGACATTTAACATGGGGCTCAATGGCAGCTCTATAGGCACGTCAAAAGTCACTTTCACCTAGAAACTCCATTCACACTTTTTATTATTCAGCTTACTGTGGAGACACATGCTGGAACTTTTTTTTATTTTTATGTTTTGTAGTTTATGAGTTATTTAACTTAAACGCCCAATGCATTCTCTATGGCAATAGCACAAAATTTGGAATGCTACTAGTCCTACATACTTACACCTAGCAACCCCATTCTAGCCTACTTAGGTTCATCTTACGGTGGACATGTTTGCCTGAAAAGGAATCTTTGAAATTTTTCATAGTTTTAGAAATATAGTGCTTTCAAATTTGAGACATTTAACATGGGGCTCAATGGCAGCTCTATAGGCACGTCAAAAATCACTTTCACCTAGAAACTCCATTCACACTTTTTATTATTCAGCTTACTGTGGAGACACATGCTGGAACTTTTTTTTATTTTTATGTTTTGTAGTTTATGAGTTATTTAACTTAAACGCCCAATGCATTCTCTATGGCAATAGCACAAAATTTGGAATGCTACTAGTCCTACATACTTACACCTAGCAACCCCATTCTAGCCTACTTAGGTTCATCTTACGGTGGACATGTTTGCCTGAAAAGGAATCTTTGAAATGTTTCATAGTTTTAGAAATATAGTGCTTTCAAATTTGAGACATTTAACATGGGGCTCAATGGCAGCTCTATAGGCACGTCAAAAGTCACTTTCACCTAGAAACTCCATTCACACTTTTTATTATTCAGCTTACTGTGGAGACACATGCTGGAACTTTTTTTTATTTTTATGTTTTGTAGTTTATGAGTTATTTAACTTAAACGCCCAATGCATTCTCTATGGCAATAGCACAAAATTTGGAATGCTACTAGTCCTACATACTTACACCTAGCAACCCCATTCTAGCCTACTTAGGTTCATCTTACGGTGGACATGTTTGCCTGAAAAGGAATCTTTGAAATTTTTCATAGTTTTAGAAATATAGTGCTTTCAAATTTGAGACATTTAACATGGGGCTCAATGGCAGCTCTATAGGCACGTCAAAAGTCACTTTCACCTAGAAACTCCATTCACACTTTTTATTATTCAGCTTACTGTGGAGACACATGCTGGAACTTTTTTTTATTTTTATGTTTTGTAGTTTATGAGTTATTTAACTTAAACGCCCAATGCATTCTCTATGGCAATAGCACAAAATTTGGAATGCTACTAGTCCTACATACTTACACCTAGCAACCCCATTCTAGCCTACTTAGGTTCATCTTACGGTGGACATGTTTGCCTGAAAAGGAATCTTTGAAATGTTTCATAGTTTTAGAAATATAGTGCTTTCAAATTTGAGACATTTAACATGGGGCTCAATGGCAGCTCTATAGGCACGTCAAAAGTCACTTTCACCTAGAAACTCCATTCACACTTTTTATTATTCAGCTTACTGTGGAGACACATGCTGGAACTTTTTTTTATTTTTATGTTTTGTAGTTTATGAGTTATTTAACTTAAACGCCCAATGCATTCTCTATGGCAATAGCACAAAATTTGGAATGCTACTAGTCCTACATACTTACACCTAGCAACCCCATTCTAGCCTACTTAGGTTCATCTTACGGTGGACATGTTTGCCTGAAAAGGAATCTTTGAAATGTTTCATAGTTTTAGAAATATAGTGCTTTCAAATTTGAGACATTTAACATGGGGCTCAATGGCAGCTCTATAGGCACGTCAAAAGTCACTTTCACCTAGAAACTCCATTCACACTTTTTATTATTCAGCTTACTGTGGAGACACATGCTGGAACTTTTTTTTATTTTTATGTTTTGTAGTTTATGAGTTATTTAACTTAAACGCCCAATGCATTCTCTATGGCAATAGCACAAAATTTGGAATGCTACTAGTCCTACATACTTACACCTAGCAACCCCATTCTAGCCTACTTAGGTTCATCTTACGGTGGACATGTTTGCCTGAAAAGGAATCTTTGAAATGTTTCATAGTTTTAGAAATATAGTGCTTTCAAATTTGAGACATTTAACATGGGGCTCAATGGCAGCTCTATAGGCACGTCAAAAGTCACTTTCACCTAGAAACTCCATTCACACTTTTTATTATTCAGCTTACTGTGGAGACACATGCTGGAACTTTTTTTTATTTTTATGTTTTGTAGTTTATGAGTTATTTAACTTAAACGCCCAATGCATTCTCTATGGCAATAGCACAAAATTTGGAATGCTACTAGTCCTACATACTTACACCTAGCAACCCCATTCTAGCCTACTTAGGTTCATCTTACGGTGGACATGTTTGCCTGAAAAGGAATCTTTGAAATGTTTCATAGTTTTAGAAATATAGTGCTTTCAAATTTGAGACATTTAACATGGGGCTCAATGGCAGCTCTATAGGCACGTCAAAAGTCACTTTCACCTAGAAACTCCATTCACACTTTTTATTATTCAGCTTACTGTGGAGACACATGCTGGAACTTTTTTTAATTTTTATGTTTTGTAGTTTATGAGTTATTTAACTTAAACGCCCAATGCATTCTCTATGGCAATAGAACAAAATTTGGAATGCTACTAGTCCTACATACTTACACCTAGCAACCCCATTCTAGCCTACTTAGGTTCATCTTACGGTGGACATGTTTGCCTGAAAAGGAATCTTTGAAATGTTTCATAGTTTTAGAAATATAGTGCTTTCAAATTTGAGACATTTAACATGGGGCTCAATGGCAGCTCTATAGGCACGTCAAAAGTCACTTTCACCTAGAAACTCCATTCACACTTTTTATTATTCAGCTTACTGTGGAGACACATGCTGGAACTTTCTTTTATTTTTATGTTTTGTAGTTTATGAGTTATTTAACTTAAACGCCCAATGCATTCTCTATGGCAATAGCACAAAATTTGGAATGCTACTAGTCCTACATACTTACACCTAGCAACCCCATTCTAGCCTACTTAGGTTCATCTTACGGTGGACATGTTTGCCTGAAAAGGAATCTTTGAAATGTTTCATAGTTTTAGAAATATAGTGCTTTCAAATTTGAGATATTTAACATGGGGCTCAATGGCAGCTCTATAGGCACGTCAAAAGTCACTTTCACCTAGAAACTCCATTCACACTTTTTATTATTCAGCTTACTGTGGAGACACATGCTGGAACTTTTTTTTATTTTTATGTTTTGTAGTTTATGAGTTATTTAACTTAAACGCCCAATGCATTCTCTATGGCAATAGCACAACATTTGGAATGCTACTAGTCCTACATACTTACACCTAGCAACCCCATTCTAGCCTACTTAGGTTCATCTTACGGTGGACATGTTTGCCTGAAAAGGAATCTTTAAAATGTTTCATAGTTTTAGAAATATAGTGCTTTCAAATTTGAGACATTTAACATGGGGCTCAATGGCAGCTCTATAGGCACGTCAAAAGTAACTTTCACCTAGAAACTCCATTCACACTTTTTATTATTCAGCTTACTGTGGAGACACATGCTGGAACTTTTTTTTATTTTTACTTTTTGTAGTTTATGAGTTATTTAACTTAAACGCCCAATGCATTCTCTATGGCAATAGCACAAAATTTGGAATGCTACTAGTCCTACATACTTACACCTAGCAACCCCATTCTAGCCTACTTAGGTTCATCTTACGGTGGACATGTTTGCCTGAAAAGGAATCTTTGAAATGTTTCATAGTTTTAGAAATATTGTGCTTTCAAATTTGAGACATTTAACATGGGGCTCAATGGCAGCTCTATAGGCACGTCAAAAGTCACTTTCACCTAGAAACTCCATTCACACCTTTTATTATTCAGCTTACTGTGTAGACACATGCTGGAACTTTTTTAAATTTTTATGTTTTGTAGTTTATGAGTTATTTAACTTAAACGCCCAATGCATTCTCTATGGCAATAGCACAAAATTTGGAATGCTACTAGTCCTACATACTTACACCTAGCAACCCCATTCTAGCCTACTTAGGTTCATCTTACGGTGGACATGTTTGCCTGAAAAGGAATCTTTGAAATGTTTCATAGTTTTAGAAATATAGTGCTTTCAAATTTGAGATATTTAACATGGGGCTCAATGGCAGCTCTATAGGCACGTCAAAAGTCACTTTCACCTAGAAACTCCATTCACACTTTTTATTATTCAGCTTACTGTGGAGACACATGCTGGAACTTTTTTTTATTTTTATGTTTTGTAGTTTATGAGTTATTTAACTTAAACGCCCAATGCATTCTCTATGGCAATAGCACAAAATTTGGAATGCTACTAGTCCTACATACTTACACCTAGCAACCCCATTCTAGCCTACTTAGGTTCATCTTATGGTGGACATGTTTGCCTGAAAAGGAATCTTTGAAATGTTTCATAGTTTTAGAAATATAGTGCTTTCAAATTTGAGACATTTAACATGGGGCTCAATGGCAGCTCTATAGGCACGTCAAAAGTCACTTTCATCTAGAAACTCCATTCACACTTTTTATTATTCAGCTTACTGTGGAGACACATGCTGGAACTTTTTTTTTTTTTTATGTTTTGTAGTTTATGAGTTATTTAACTTAAACGCCCAATGCATTCTCTATGGCAATAGCACAAAATTTGGAATGCTACTAGTCCTACATACTTACACCTAGCAACCCCATTCTAGCCTACTTAGGTTCATCTTACGGTGGACATGTTTGCCTGAAAAGGAATCTTTGAAATGTTTCATAGTTTTAGAAATATAGTGCTTTCAAATTTGAGATATTTAACATGGGGCTCAATGGCAGCTCTATAGGCACGTCAAAAGTCACTTTCACCTAGAAACTCCATTCACACTTTTTATTATTCAGCTTACTGTGGAGACACATGCTGGAACTTTTTTTTATTTTTATGTTTTGTAGTTTATGAGTTATTTAACTTAAACGCCCAATGCATTCTATATGGCAATAGCACAAAATTTGGAATGCTACTAGTCCTACATACTTACACCTAGCAACCCCATTCTAGCCTACTTAGGTTCATCTTATGGTGGACATGTTTGCCTGAAAAGGAATCTTTGAAATGTTTCATAGTTTTAGAAATATAGTGCTTTCAAATTTGAGACATTTAACATGGGGCTCAATGGCAGCTCTATAGGCACGTCAAAAGTCACTTTCACCTAGAAACTCCATTCACACTTTTTATTATTCAGCTTACTGTGGAGACACATGCTGGAACTTTTTTTTATTTTTATGTTTTGTAGTTTATGAGTTATTTAACTTAAACGCCCAATGCATTCTCTATGGCAATAGCACAAAATTTGGAATGCTACTAGTCCTACATACTTACACCTAGCAACCCCATTCTAGCCTACTTAGGTTCATCTTACGGTGGACATGTTTGCCTGAAAAGGAATCTTTGAAATGTTTCATAGTTTTAGAAATATAGTGCTTTTAAATTTGAGACATTTAACATGGGGCTCAATGGCAGCTCTATAGGCACGTCAAAAGTCACTTTCACCTAGAAACTCCATTCACACTTTTTATTATTCAGCTTACTGTGGAGACACATGCTGGAACTTTCTTTTATTTTTATGTTTTGTAGTTTATGAGTTATTTAACTTAAACGCCCAATGCATTCTCTATGGCAATAGCACAAAATTTGGAATGCTACTAGTCCTACATACTTACACCTAGCAACCCCATTCTAGCCTACTTAGGTTCATCTTACGGTGGACATGTTTGCCTGAAAAGGAATCTTTGAAATGTTTCATAGTTTTAGAAATATAGTGCTTTCAAATTTGAGATATTTAACATGGGGCTCAATGGCAGCTCTATAGGCACGTCAAAAGTCACTTTCACCTAGAAACTCCATTCACACTTTTTATTATTCAGCTTACTGTGGAGACACATGCTGGAACTTTTTTTTATTTTTATGTTTTGTAGTTTATGAGTTATTTAACTTAAACGCCCAATGCATTCTCTATGGCAATAGCACAACATTTGGAATGCTACTAGTCCTACATACTTACACCTAGCAACCCCATTCTAGCCTACTTAGGTTCATCTTACGGTGGACATGTTTGCCTGAAAAGGAATCTTTAAAATGTTTCATAGTTTTAGAAATATAGTGCTTTCAAATTTGAGACATTTAACATGGGGCTCAATGGCAGCTCTATAGGCACGTCAAAAGTAACTTTCACCTAGAAACTCCATTCACACTTTTTATTATTCAGCTTACTGTGGAGACACATGCTGGAACTTTTTTTTATTTTTACTTTTTGTAGTTTATGAGTTATTTAACTTAAACGCCCAATGCATTCTCTATGGCAATAGCACAAAATTTGGAATGCTACTAGTCCTACATACTTACACCTAGCAACCCCATTCTAGCCTACTTAGGTTCATCTTACGGTGGACATGTTTGCCTGAAAAGGAATCTTTGAAATGTTTCATAGTTTTAGAAATATTGTGCTTTCAAATTTGAGACATTTAACATGGGGCTCAATGGCAGCTCTATAGGCACGTCAAAAGTCACTTTCACCTAGAAACTCCATTCACACCTTTTATTATTCAGCTTACTGTGTAGACACATGCTGGAACTTTTTTAAATTTTTATGTTTTGTAGTTTATGAGTTATTTAACTTAAACGCCCAATGCATTCTCTATGGCAATAGCACAAAATTTGGAATGCTACTAGTCCTACATACTTACACCTAGCAACCCCATTCTAGCCTACTTAGGTTCATCTTACGGTGGACATGTTTGCCTGAAAAGGAATCTTTGAAATGTTTCATAGTTTTAGAAATATAGTGCTTTCAAATTTGAGATATTTAACATGGGGCTCAATGGCAGCTCTATAGGCACGTCAAAAGTCACTTTCACCTAGAAACTCCATTCACACTTTTTATTATTCAGCTTACTGTGGAGACACATGCTGGAACTTTTTTTTATTTTTATGTTTTGTAGTTTATGAGTTATTTAACTTAAACGCCCAATGCATTCTCTATGGCAATAGCACAAAATTTGGAATGCTACTAGTCCTACATACTTACACCTAGCAACCCCATTCTAGCCTACTTAGGTTCATCTTATGGTGGACATGTTTGCCTGAAAAGGAATCTTTGAAATGTTTCATAGTTTTAGAAATATAGTGCTTTCAAATTTGAGACATTTAACATGGGGCTCAATGGCAGCTCTATAGGCACGTCAAAAGTCACTTTCATCTAGAAACTCCATTCACACTTTTTATTATTCAGCTTACTGTGGAGACACATGCTGGAACTTTTTTTTTTTTTTATGTTTTGTAGTTTATGAGTTATTTAACTTAAACGCCCAATGCATTCTCTATGGCAATAGCACAAAATTTGGAATGCTACTAGTCCTACATACTTACACCTAGCAACCCCATTCTAGCCTACTTAGGTTCATCTTACGGTGGACATGTTTGCCTGAAAAGGAATCTTTGAAATGTTTCATAGTTTTAGAAATATAGTGCTTTCAAATTTGAGATATTTAACATGGGGCTCAATGGCAGCTCTATAGGCACGTCAAAAGTCACTTTCACCTAGAAACTCCATTCACACTTTTTATTATTCAGCTTACTGTGGAGACACATGCTGGAACTTTTTTTTATTTTTATGTTTTGTAGTTTATGAGTTATTTAACTTAAACGCCCAATGCATTCTATATGGCAATAGCACAAAATTTGGAATGCTACTAGTCCTACATACTTACACCTAGCAACCCCATTCTAGCCTACTTAGGTTCATCTTATGGTGGACATGTTTGCCTGAAAAGGAATCTTTGAAATGTTTCATAGTTTTAGAAATATAGTGCTTTCAAATTTGAGACATTTAACATGGGGCTCAATGGCAGCTCTATAGGCACGTCAAAAGTCACTTTCATCTAGAAACTCCATTCACACTTTTTATTATTCAGCTTACTGTGGAGACACATGCTGGAACTTTTTTTTATTTTTATGTTTTGTAGTTTATGAGTTATTTAACTTAAACGCCCAATGCATTCTCTATGGCAATAGCACAAAATTTGGAATGCTACTAGTCCTACATACTTACACCTAGCAACCCCATTCTAGCCTACTTAGGTTCATCTTACGGTGGACATGTTTGCCTGAAAAGGAATCTTTGAAATGTTTCATAGTTTTAGAAATATAGTGCTTTCAAATTTGAGATATTTAACATGGGGCTCAATGGCAGCTCTATAGGCACGTCAAAAGTCACTTTCACCTAGAAACTCCATTCACACTTTTTATTATTCAGCTTACTGTGGAGACACATGCTGGAACTTTTTTTTATTTTTATGTTTTGTAGTTTATGAGTTATTTAACTTAAACGCCCAATGCATTCTCTATGGCAATAGCACAAAATTTTGAATGCTACTAGTCCTACATACTTACACCTAGCAACCCCATTCTAGCCTACTTAGGTTCATCTTACGGTGGACATGTTTGCCTGAAAAGGAATCTTTGAAATGTTTCATAGTTTTAGAAATATAGTGCTTTCAAATTTGAGATATTTAACATGGGGCTCAATGGCAGCTCTATAGGCACGTCAAAAGTCACTTTCACCTAGAAACTCCATTCACACTTTTTATTATTCAGCTTACTGTGGAGACACATGCTGGAACTTTTTTTTATTTTTATGTTTTGTAGTTTATGAGTTATTTAACTTAAACGCCCAATGCATTCTCTATGGCAATAGCACAAAATTTTGAATGCTACTAGTCCTACATACTTACACCTAGCAACCCCATTCTAGCCTACTTAGGTTCATCTTACGGTGGACATGTTTGCCTGAAAAGGAATCTTTGAAATGTTTCATAGTTTCAGAAATATAGTGCTTTCAAATTTGAGACATTTAACATGGGGCTCAATGGCAGCTCTATAGGCACGTCAAAAGTCACTTTCACCTAGAAACTCCATTCACACTTTTTATTATTCAGCTTACTGTGGAGACACATGCTGGAACTTTTTTTTTTTTTTATGTTTTGTAGTTTATGAGTTATTTAACTTAAACGCCCAATGCATTCTCTATGGCAATAGCACAAAATTTGGCATGCTACTAGTCCTACACCTACACTTACTTACACCTAGCAACCCCATTCTAGCCTACTTAGGTTCATCTTACGGTGGACATGTTTGCCTGAAAAGGAATCTTTGAAATGTTTCATAGTTTTAGAAATATAGTGCTTTCAAATTTACAATGGGGCTCAATGGCAAAAATGATGAAAAACGGCGTGCTATAGTATGCCGTACGATATGGTCCAAAATGATGAAAAACGAGGTTAAAAAGAAAAATCAAAAATTCAAAAAACGATGGGCTATAACCCATCGTTTTTTTTCTTTCATTTTTTCTTTTTTTTTAAATCCTCAAAAATGATGAAAAACGGCGTGCTATAGTATGCCGTACGATATGGGCTATAGCCCATGGTCCAAAATGAAGAAAAACGAGGATAAAAAAAAAAAAAAAAAATTCAAAAAACGATGGGCTATAACCCATCGTTTTTTAAATTTAATATTTTTTTTCAAATCCTCAAAAATGATGAAAAACGGCGTGCTATAGTATGCCGTACGATATGGTCCAAATTTAATTTAAAAAATTGGGCCAGGCCCCTGCCCTTTCCTGGCACCCCCCTACTCTCCCCCTGCCTGGCCCCTCCCCCCCTGCCTGGCCCCTCCCCTTGCCCCTCCCCTTCCTACTCTCCCCGTGCCTGGCCCCTCCCCCTGCCTGGCCCCTCCCCTTCCTACTCTCCCCCTGCCTGGCCCCTCCCCTTCCTACTCTCCCCCTGCCTGGCCCCTCCCCTTCCTACTCTCCCCCTGCCTGGCCCCTCCCCTTCCTATTCTCTCCCTGCCTGGCCCCTCCCCTTCCTACTCTCTCCCTGCCTGTCCCCTCCCTACTCTCCCCCTGCCCATCCTACTCTCTCCCTGCCTGGCCCCTACCTTTCCTACTCTCTGCCTGTCTGGCCCCTCCCCTTCCTACTCTCTCCCTGTCTGGCCCCTCCCCTTCGGACTCTCTCCCTGGCCCCTCCCCATCCTACTCTCCCACTGCCTATCCTACTCTCCCCCTGCCTGGCCCCTCCCCTTCCTACTCTCCCCCTGCTTGGCCCCTCCCCTTCCTACTGTACCCCTGCTTGGCCCCTCCCCTTCCTACTGTCCCCCTGCCTGGCAACTGGCCTTCCTACTATCCCCCTGCCTGGCCCCTCCCCTTCCTACTCTACCCCTACCTGGCCCCTCCCCTTTCCTACTGACTGAACTCAGCCTACTGTCCTCCTACCTGACCCCTACTCTCCTCCTACCTGACCCCCCACCTACATACCTGACCCCACCACTCTGACACCCAATGACCTTCCCCCCTACACTCCCCCTGACTGAACTCCGCCTACTCTCCTACCTGACCACCTTACTCTCCTCCTACCTGACCCCACTAATCTCCTCCTACCTGACCCCACTAATCTCCTCCTACCTGCCCAGTATACTCTCCTCCTACCTGAACCCCACACCTTGTACTAGGTATTCTATGGATATCATCTGATTTATCCACTGGGCCACTCCTACTCTAGGTGTCAGTGATTTGAACCATCACCACCTACTAGGAGTATGTCGGGTTTGAACCGGCACACTTTTCTTCTTCTGAAATCGGTCTTGAAACTAAAGACATGAGTCGGGTTCGAACCGGCACACTTCTACTAGGTATACTACGGATATCATTTGACTTATCCCCTGGGCCACTGAGGCACACAATCATGGTGAATTTCTGGGCTGCTTTAAAGTTGTCCTTCTGGAAATCAGTGTGCAAAGCAAAGTGTCACAGTTATGACTAATGTGGGATTTGAACCCTGGACCTGTGGCTCCCAAGGACAGCCTCTCATCAGTCTGAGCTAACTGCTGGATACTACTACACAGCTTTTTTGTTTGTTTTCTTCTTCTGAAATCGGTCTTGAAGGTAAAGATATGAGTTGGGTTAGAACCGGCACACTTCTACTAGGTATACTACGGATATCATTTGACTTATCCGCTGGGCCACTGAGGCACACAATCATGGTGAATTTCTGGGCTGCTTTAAAGTTGTCCTTCTAGAAATCAGTGTGCAAAGCAAAGTGTCACAGTTATGACTAATGTGGGAATTGAACCCTTTACCTGTGGCTCCCAAGGTCAGCCTCTCATCAGACTGAGCTAACTGCTGGATACTACTACAAAGCTTTTTTGTTTGTTTTCTTCTTCTGAAATCGCTCTTGAAATTAAAAGAGTCGGGTTTGAACCGGCACACTTCTACTAGGTATACTACTGATATCATTTGACTTATCCGCTGGGCCACTGAGGCACACAATCATGGTGAATTTCTGGGCTGCTTTAAAGTTGTCCTTCTAGAAATCAGTGTGCAAAGCAAAGTGTCACAGTTATGACTAATGTGGGATTTGAACCCTGGACCTGTGGCTCCCAAGGACGGCCTCTCATCAGACTGAGCTAACTGCTGGATACTAGCAGTTTAAACCGGCACACTTCTACTAGGTATACTACGGATATCATTTGACTTATCCGCTGGGCCACTGAGGCACACAATCAAGGTGAATTTCTGGGCTGCACACTGAGCCACTGTTTCCAGACAATTCACACTGCTTTTTTGTTTGTTTTCTTCTTCTGAAATCGGTCTTGAAAATAAAAATATGAGTCGGGTTTGAACCCACCATCTCCCGATCATGTGGCAGCGTTCTAAGACACTGAGCCACTGGTTCCAGACAATTCACACTGCTTTTTTGTGTGTTTGCTTGTAAGTGACACATCCAGAATGTATTGTTAGTTCTTAAACATAAACTGATACAGTTCATGCCCCAGTGAGATCAGTTTGAGAGTCATACGGTTGTCTGTACCTCATTTCAACTGCCGAATCTCAGGTTTGAACCAGGAACCTTCAGATGTACAGTCTAACGCTCTCCCAACTGAGCTATTACGGCTTGCAAGTATCACATCCAGTATTTATTTTTTACATTGACTGTTACTTGTTACTTCTTAAACAAAACAACTCATAAAGTTTTTCACCCAGTGAGATCAGCCTAAGAGTCATAGGATTTCAACTGCCGAAAGCTTGGATTGAACCAGGGACCTTTAGAGCTTCCATCTAATGCTCTACGAACTGCGCTAATTCGGCTTGTAAGTGTCACATCCAGAATATATATATTTCAATTGATTGTTAGTTCTTAAACAAATAAACTCATACAGTTTTCCCCCAGTGAGATCAGCCTGGGAGTCATATGGTTTTCTGTACCTCATTTGACCTGCTGAAAACCGGTTCCATTTGTACACTGTCAAAGTAACTAACTTAATACTATCAACATCTATCTATTCTATAGTCCCTCTAAAACAGTGGTTCCTAAACCTTTTCTTGTCAAGGACCCCCACATTTACACTTTATTAACCCGTGGAACCTGAACCTGAACCTAACCCTAACCCTAACCCTAACCCTAACCCTAACCCTAACCCTAACCCTAACCCTAACCCGAACCCCATAAGAGAAGATTGTTACGGATCTAGCAGTGATCTAGAATGATCAATTATATTCATAAAACGTCCAAAACTGTGAAAATTAAGAAAATTAAGTTGAAGAATCACTATAAATCTAAAACAGGTCAGAGTATTTGATCCAGTTGTAAACAAGGAAGTGGTCCGGGTTTGATTGGAGGAGACAATGTAATGAGCCCTAGGATTGGCTGAAGGCGGACCGATCTGATTGGCCAAGGAATCTGTCAATCAGAATGAAATAATCGTTTTTTTTTTTAATTTTTGAAGAAAAAAAAATTATCCTCGTTTTTCATCAATTTGGACCATGGGCTATAGCCCATATCGTACGGCATACTATAGCACGCCGTTTTTCATAATTTTTGAGGATTTGAAAAAAATTAAAAAATTAAAAAAACGATGGGTTATAGCCCATCGTTTTTTAATTTTTTGGGAAAAAGAAATATCCTAGTTTTTCATCATTTTGGACCATGGGCTATAGCCGTACGGCATACTATAGCACGTCGTTTTCATCATTTCTGAGGATTTAATTTTTTTTCTTTTTTTTTTTTTTAATTAAAAAAAGAATCAAACATTAAAGGGACACTTCACCCTTTTTGCAAAAAAATATATGTTAATGACGTTTAGAAGCTTTAGAACACTTTCCTGGAGATCTTTATGTGTGTAATATGTGGTTTTAGATATTTTAGATTGTAGCAGTGAGCCTGTTTGCTCTGATGTCATGGACACTGGGCTCACTTCCTTCCTGGACTACATGTTGTCTCAGTAAGACAGCTCTCCCCCTATCCACAAGGAGGAGCAGTGCACCAAAGAATTATGGGAATTGTATTCCAGGAAGGTAGTGAGACCAGTGTCCATGACATCAGAGCAAACAGGCTCACTGCTACAATCTAAAATATCTAAAACCACATATTACACACATAAATACCTCCAGGAAAGTGATCTAAAGCTTCTAAACGTCATTAACATATATTTTTTTGCAAAAAGGGTGAAGTGTCCCTTTAAAGAAATTACAAAAAAATTGAAAGAAATTGAAAAAATTGAAAAAATTGAAAAAATTGGGAAAAAATTGATTTTTTTAAAAAAAAATTAAAAACATTTAAAAACATTTAAAAATTAAAAACTTTAACTTTTTTTTTTAAACTTAAAAAGAAAAAACTTTTAATAAAGAACTTAATATTATTATTTTTTTACATTTAAAGAAAAATCTTAGACCATTATCTATAATCATTGTGTTTATGCTTTTAAAGATAGGCCTATATGCTATTTGAACCTTCTTTTTACATGTAAAAGTATGCTATTTCTGTTTAGCTCATGAATGCTTTTATATGTATACTCCATTGAATTGACTCATTTTTTTCATTTTCTTTTTTACATTTTCTTAATTCATCAAGAATACATTGTAAAGCATTATTCATACATTACAAATCATTAGTAGACAGTAATACTTTACTTACTTTATTCTGCCACTTTTTGGGCATCGTACTACTTCCACATACTTTATTCCGCTTTATGCAGTTATTTATGCTTATTCTTTTTACCAATTTTTATACATTCTTTTTGAAACTTTTCCTTCAGCTTTAATACATTTTCTACTGTACATTATATACATTGCGTCTTTTGGCGAGCCCACGCAGTTTCTGCAGGGAACTGCTTTCTAGTTTAACTTAAACGCCCAATGCATTCTCTATGGCAATAGCACAAAATTTGGAATGCTACTAGTCCTACATACTTACACATAGCAACCCCATTCTAGCCTACTTAGGTTCATCTTACGGTGGACATGTTTGCCTGAAAAGGAATCTTTGAAATGTTTCATAGTTTTAGAAATATAGTGCTTTCAAATTTGAGATATTTAACATGGGGCTCAATGGCAGCTCTATAGGCACGTCAAAAGTCACTTTCACCTAGAAACTCCATTCACACTTTTTATTATTCAGCTTACTGTGGAGACACATGCTGGAACTTTTTTTTATTTTTATGTTTTGTAGTTTATGAGTTATTTAACTTAAACGCCCAATGCATTCTCTATGGCAATAGCACAAAATTTGGAATGCTACTAGTCCTACATACTTACACCTAGCAACCCCATTCTAGCCTACTTAGGTTCATCTTACGGTGGACATGTTTGCCTGAAAAGGAATCTTTGAAATGTTTCATAGTTTTAGAAATATAGTGCTTTCAAATTTGAGACATTTAACATGGGGCTCAATGGCAGCTCTATAGGCACGTCAAAAGTCACTTTCACCTAGAAACTCCATTCACACTTTTTATTATTCAGCTTACTGTGGAGACACATGCTGGAACTTTTTTTTATTTTTATGTTTTGTAGTTTATGAGTTATTTAACTTAAACGCCCAATGCATTCTCTATGGCAATAGCACAAAATTTGGAATGCTACTAGTCCTACATACTTACACCTAGCAACCCCATTCTAGCCTACTTAGGTTCATCTTACGGTGGACATGTTTGCCTGAAAAGGAATCTTTGAAATGTTTCATAGTTTTAGAAATATAGTGCTTTCAAATTTGAGACATTTAACATGGGGCTCAATGGCAGCTCTATAGGCACGTCAAAAGTCACTTTCACCTAGAAACTCCATTCACACTTTTTATTATTCAGCTTACTGTGGAGACACATGCTGGAACTTTTTTTTATTTTTATGTTTTGTAGTTTATGAGTTATTTAACTTAAACGCCCAATGCATTCTCTATGGCAATAGCACAAAATTTGGAATGCTACTAGTCCTACATACTTACACCTAGCAACCCCATTCTAGCCTACTTAGGTTCATCTTACGGTGGACATGTTTGCCTGAAAAGGAATCTTTGAAATGTTTCATAGTTTTAGAAATATAGTGCTTTTAAATTTGAGACATTTAACATGGGGCTCAATGGCAGCTCTATAGGCACGTCAAAAGTCACTTTCACCTAGAAACTCCATTCACACTTTTTATTATTCAGCTTACTGTGGAGACACATGCTGGAACTTTTTTTTATTTTTATGTTTTGTAGTTTATGAGTTATTTAACTTAAACGCCCAATGCATTCTCTATGGCAATAGCACAAAATTTGGAATGCTACTAGTCCTACATACTTACACCTAGCAACCCCATTCTAGCCTACTTAGGTTCATCTTACGGTGGACATGTTTGCCTGAAAAGGAATCTTTGAAATGTTTCATAGTTTTAGAAATATAGTGCTTTCAAATTTGAGATATTTAACATGGGGCTCAATGGCAGCTCTATAGGCACGTCAAAAGTCACTTTCACCTAGAAACTCCATTCACACTTTTTATTATTCAGCTTACTGTGGAGACACATGCTGGAACTTTTTTTTATTTTTATGTTTTGTAGTTTATGAGTTATTTAACTTAAACGCCCAATGCATTCTCTATGGCAATAGCACAAAATTTGGAATGCTACTAGTCCTACATACTTACACCTAGCAACCCCATTCTAGCCTACTTAGGTTCATCTTATGGTGGACATGTTTGCCTGAAAAGGAATCTTTGAAATGTTTCATAGTTTTAGAAATATAGTGCTTTCAAATTTGAGACATTTAACATGGGGCTCAATGGCAGCTCTATAGGCACGTCAAAAGTCACTTTCATCTAGAAACTCCATTCACACTTTTTATTATTCAGCTTACTGTGGAGACACATGCTGGAACTTTTTTTTATTTTTATGTTTTGTAGTTTATGAGTTATTTAACTTAAACGCCCAATGCATTCTCTATGGCAATAGCACAAAATTTGGAATGCTACTAGTCCTACATACTTACACCTAGCAACCCCATTCTAGCCTACTTAGGTTCATCTTATGGTGGACATGTTTGCCTGAAAAGGAATCTTTGAAATGTTTCATAGTTTTAGAAATATAGTGCTTTCAAATTTGAGACATTTAACATGGGGCTCAATGGCAGCTCTATAGGCACGTCAAAAGTCACTTTCATCTAGAAACTCCATTCACACTTTTTATTATTCAGCTTACTGTGGAGACACATGCTGGAACTTTTTTTTTTTTTTATGTTTTGTAGTTTATGAGTTATTTAACTTAAACGCCCAATGCATTCTCTATGGCAATAGCACAAAATTTGGAATGCTACTAGTCCTACATACTTACACCTAGCAACCCCATTCTAGCCTACTTAGGTTCATCTTACGGTGGACATGTTTGCCTGAAAAGGAATCTTTGAAATGTTTCATAGTTTTAGAAATATAGTGCTTTCAAATTTGAGATATTTAACATGGGGCTCAATGGCAGCTCTATAGGCACGTCAAAAGTCACTTTCACCTAGAAACTCCATTCACACTTTTTATTATTCAGCTTACTGTGGAGACACATGCTGGAACTTTTTTTTATTTTTATGTTTTGTAGTTTATGAGTTATTTAACTTAAACGCCCAATGCATTCTATATGGCAATAGCACAAAATTTGGAATGCTACTAGTCCTACATACTTACACCTAGCAACCCCATTCTAGCCTACTTAGGTTCATCTTATGGTGGACATGTTTGCCTGAAAAGGAATCTTTGAAATGTTTCATAGTTTTAGAAATATAGTGCTTTCAAATTTGAGACATTTAACATGGGGCTCAATGGCAGCTCTATAGGCACGTCAAAAGTCACTTTCACCTAGAAACTCCATTCACACTTTTTATTATTCAGCTTACTGTGGAGACACATGCTGGAACTTTTTTTTATTTTTATGTTTTGTAGTTTATGAGTTATTTAACTTAAACGCCCAATGCATTCTCTATGGCAATAGCACAAAATTTGGAATGCTACTAGTCCTACATACTTACACCTAGCAACCCCATTCTAGCCTACTTAGGTTCATCTTACGGTGGACATGTTTGCCTGAAAAGGAATCTTTGAAATGTTTCATAGTTTTAGAAATATAGTGCTTTTAAATTTGAGACATTTAACATGGGGCTCAATGGCAGCTCTATAGGCACGTCAAAAGTCACTTTCACCTAGAAACTCCATTCACACTTTTTATTATTCAGCTTACTGTGGAGACACATGCTGGAACTTTCTTTTATTTTTATGTTTTGTAGTTTATGAGTTATTTAACTTAAACGCCCAATGCATTCTCTATGGCAATAGCACAAAATTTGGAATGCTACTAGTCCTACATACTTACACCTAGCAACCCCATTCTAGCCTACTTAGGTTCATCTTACGGTGGACATGTTTGCCTGAAAAGGAATCTTTGAAATGTTTCATAGTTTTAGAAATATAGTGCTTTCAAATTTGAGATATTTAACATGGGGCTCAATGGCAGCTCTATAGGCACGTCAAAAGTCACTTTCACCTAGAAACTCCATTCACACTTTTTATTATTCAGCTTACTGTGGAGACACATGCTGGAACTTTTTTTTATTTTTATGTTTTGTAGTTTATGAGTTATTTAACTTAAACGCCCAATGCATTCTCTATGGCAATAGCACAACATTTGGAATGCTACTAGTCCTACATACTTACACCTAGCAACCCCATTCTAGCCTACTTAGGTTCATCTTACGGTGGACATGTTTGCCTGAAAAGGAATCTTTAAAATGTTTCATAGTTTTAGAAATATAGTGCTTTCAAATTTGAGACATTTAACATGGGGCTCAATGGCAGCTCTATAGGCACGTCAAAAGTAACTTTCACCTAGAAACTCCATTCACACTTTTTATTATTCAGCTTACTGTGGAGACACATGCTGGAACTTTTTTTTATTTTTACTTTTTGTAGTTTATGAGTTATTTAACTTAAACGCCCAATGCATTCTCTATGGCAATAGCACAAAATTTGGAATGCTACTAGTCCTACATACTTACACCTAGCAACCCCATTCTAGCCTACTTAGGTTCATCTTACGGTGGACATGTTTGCCTGAAAAGGAATCTTTGAAATGTTTCATAGTTTTAGAAATATTGTGCTTTCAAATTTGAGACATTTAACATGGGGCTCAATGGCAGCTCTATAGGCACGTCAAAAGTCACTTTCACCTAGAAACTCCATTCACACCTTTTATTATTCAGCTTACTGTGTAGACACATGCTGGAACTTTTTTAAATTTTTATGTTTTGTAGTTTATGAGTTATTTAACTTAAACGCCCAATGCATTCTCTATGGCAATAGCACAAAATTTGGAATGCTACTAGTCCTACATACTTACACCTAGCAACCCCATTCTAGCCTACTTAGGTTCATCTTACGGTGGACATGTTTGCCTGAAAAGGAATCTTTGAAATGTTTCATAGTTTTAGAAATATAGTGCTTTCAAATTTGAGATATTTAACATGGGGCTCAATGGCAGCTCTATAGGCACGTCAAAAGTCACTTTCACCTAGAAACTCCATTCACACTTTTTATTATTCAGCTTACTGTGGAGACACATGCTGGAACTTTTTTTTATTTTTATGTTTTGTAGTTTATGAGTTATTTAACTTAAACGCCCAATGCATTCTCTATGGCAATAGCACAAAATTTGGAATGCTACTAGTCCTACATACTTACACCTAGCAACCCCATTCTAGCCTACTTAGGTTCATCTTATGGTGGACATGTTTGCCTGAAAAGGAATCTTTGAAATGTTTCATAGTTTTAGAAATATAGTGCTTTCAAATTTGAGACATTTAACATGGGGCTCAATGGCAGCTCTATAGGCACGTCAAAAGTCACTTTCATCTAGAAACTCCATTCACACTTTTTATTATTCAGCTTACTGTGGAGACACATGCTGGAACTTTTTTTTTTTTTTATGTTTTGTAGTTTATGAGTTATTTAACTTAAACGCCCAATGCATTCTCTATGGCAATAGCACAAAATTTGGAATGCTACTAGTCCTACATACTTACACCTAGCAACCCCATTCTAGCCTACTTAGGTTCATCTTACGGTGGACATGTTTGCCTGAAAAGGAATCTTTGAAATGTTTCATAGTTTTAGAAATATAGTGCTTTCAAATTTGAGATATTTAACATGGGGCTCAATGGCAGCTCTATAGGCACGTCAAAAGTCACTTTCACCTAGAAACTCCATTCACACTTTTTATTATTCAGCTTACTGTGGAGACACATGCTGGAACTTTTTTTTATTTTTATGTTTTGTAGTTTATGAGTTATTTAACTTAAACGCCCAATGCATTCTATATGGCAATAGCACAAAATTTGGAATGCTACTAGTCCTACATACTTACACCTAGCAACCCCATTCTAGCCTACTTAGGTTCATCTTATGGTGGACATGTTTGCCTGAAAAGGAATCTTTGAAATGTTTCATAGTTTTAGAAATATAGTGCTTTCAAATTTGAGACATTTAACATGGGGCTCAATGGCAGCTCTATAGGCACGTCAAAAGTCACTTTCATCTAGAAACTCCATTCACACTTTTTATTATTCAGCTTACTGTGGAGACACATGCTGGAACTTTTTTTTATTTTTATGTTTTGTAGTTTATGAGTTATTTAACTTAAACGCCCAATGCATTCTCTATGGCAATAGCACAAAATTTGGAATGCTACTAGTCCTACATACTTACACCTAGCAACCCCATTCTAGCCTACTTAGGTTCATCTTACGGTGGACATGTTTGCCTGAAAAGGAATCTTTGAAATGTTTCATAGTTTTAGAAATATAGTGCTTTCAAATTTGAGATATTTAACATGGGGCTCAATGGCAGCTCTATAGGCACGTCAAAAGTCACTTTCACCTAGAAACTCCATTCACACTTTTTATTATTCAGCTTACTGTGGAGACACATGCTGGAACTTTTTTTTAATTTTATGTTTTGTAGTTTATGAGTTATTTAACTTAAACGCCCAATGCATTCTCTATGGCAATAGCACAAAATTTTGAATGCTACTAGTCCTACATACTTACACCTAGCAACCCCATTCTAGCCTACTTAGGTTCATCTTACGGTGGACATGTTTGCCTGAAAAGGAATCTTTGAAATGTTTCATAGTTTTAGAAATATAGTGCTTTCAAATTTGAGATATTTAACATGGGGCTCAATGGCAGCTCTATAGGCACGTCAAAAGTCACTTTCACCTAGAAACTCCATTCACACTTTTTATTATTCAGCTTACTGTGGAGACACATGCTGGAACTTTTTTTTATTTTTATGTTTTGTAGTTTATGAGTTATTTAACTTAAACGCCCAATGCATTCTCTATGGCAATAGCACAAAATTTGGCATGCTACTAGTCCTACACCTACACTTACTTACACCTAGCAACCCCATTCTAGCCTACTTAGGTTCATCTTACGGTGGACATGTTTGCCTGAAAAGGAATCTTTGAAATGTTTCATAGTTTTAGAAATATAGTGCTTTCAAATTTACAATGGGGCTCAATGGCAAAAATGATGAAAAACGGCGTGCTATAGTATGCCGTACGATATGGTCCAAAATGATGAAAAACGAGGTTAAAAAGAAAAATCAAAAATTCAAAAAACGATGGGCTATAACCCATCGTTTTTTTTCTTTCATTTTTTCTTTTTTTTCAAATCCTCAAAAATGATGAAAAACGGCGTGCTATAGTATGCCGTACGATATGGGCTATAGCCCATGGTCCAAAATGAAGAAAAACGAGGATAAAAAAAAAAAAAAAAAATTCAAAAAACGATGGGCTATAACCCATCGTTTTTTAAATTTAATATTTTTTTTCAAATCCTCAAAAATGATGAAAAACGGCGTGCTATAGTATGCCGTACGATATGGTCCAAATTTAATTTAAAAAATTGGGCCAGGCCCCTGCCCTTTCCTGGCACCCCCCTACTCTCCCCCTGCCTGGCCCCTCCCCCCCTGCCTGGCCCCTCCCCTTGCCCCTCCCCTTCCTACTCTCCCCGTGCCTGGCCCCTCCCCCTGCCTGGCCCCTCCCCTTCCTACTCTCCCCCTGCCTGGCCCCTCCCCTTCCTACTCTCCCCCTGCCTGGCCCCTCCCCTTCCTACTCTCCCCCTGCCTGGCCCCTCCCCTTCCTACTCTCCCCCTGCCTGGCCCCTCCCCTTCCTATTCTCTCCCTGCCTGGCCCCTCCCCTTCCTACTCTCTCCCTGCCTGTCCCCTCCCTACTCTCCCCCTGCCCATCCTACTCTCTCCCTGCCTGGCCCCTACCTTTCCTACTCTCTGCCTGTCTGGCCCCTCCCCTTCCTACTCTCTCCCTGTCTGGCCCCTCCCCTTCGGACTCTCTCCCTGGCCCCTCCCCATCCTACTCTCCCACTGCCTATCCTACTCTCCCCCTGCCTGGCCCCTCCCCTTCCTACTCTCCCCCTGCTTGGCCCCTCCCCTTCCTACTGTACCCCTGCTTGGCCCCTCCCCTTCCTACTGTCCCCCTGCCTGGCAACTGGCCTTCCTACTATCCCCCTGCCTGGCCCCTCCCCTTCCTACTCTACCCCTACCTGGCCCCTCCCCTTTCCTACTGACTGAACTCAGCCTACTGTCCTCCTACCTGACCCCTACTCTCCTCCTACCTGACCCCCCACCTACATACCTGACCCCACCACTCTGACACCCAATGACCTTCCCCCCTACACTCCCCCTGACTGAACTCCGCCTACTCTCCTACCTGACCACCTTACTCTCCTCCTACCTGACCCCACTAATCTCCTCCTACCTGACCCCACTAATCTCCTCCTACCTGCCCAGTATACTCTCCTCCTACCTGAACCCCACACCTTGTACTAGGTATTCTATGGATATCATCTGATTTATCCACTGGGCCACTCCTACTCTAGGTGTCAGTGATTTGAACCATCACCACCTACTAGGAGTATGTCGGGTTTGAACCGGCACACTTCTACTAGGTATACTAGGGATATCATTTGACTTATCTCCTGGGCCACTGAGGCACACAATCATGGTGAATTTCTGGGCGGCTTTAAAGTTGTCCTTCTGGAAATCAGTGTGCAAAGCAAAGTGTCACAGTTATGACTAATGTGGGATTTGAACACTGGACCTGTGGATCCCAAGGACAGCCTCTCATCAGACTGTGCTAACAGCTGGATACTACTACACAGCTTTTTTGTTTGTTTTCTTCTTCTGAAATCGGTCTTGAAACTAAAGACATGAGTCGGGTTCGAACCGGCACACTTCTACTAGGTATACTACGGATATCATTTGACTTATCCCCTGGGCCACTGAGGCACACAATCATGGTGAATTTCTGGGCTGCTTTAAAGTTGTCCTTCTGGAAATCAGTGTGCAAAGCAAAGTGTCACAGTTATGACTAATGTGGGATTTGAACCCTGGACCTGTGGCTCCCAAGGACAGCCTCTCATCAGTCTGAGCTAACTGCTGGATACTACTACACAGCTTTTTTGTTTGTTTTCTTCTTCTGAAATCGGTCTTGAAGGTAAAGATATGAGTTGGGTTAGAACCGGCACACTTCTACTAGGTATACTACGGATATCATTTGACTTATCCGCTGGGCCACTGAGGCACACAATCATGGTGAATTTCTGGGCTGCTTTAAAGTTGTCCTTCTAGAAATCAGTGTGCAAAGCAAAGTGTCACAGTTATGACTAATGTGGGAATTGAACCCTTTACCTGTGGCTCCCAAGGTCAGCCTCTCATCAGACTGAGCTAACTGCTGGATACTACTACAAAGCTTTTTTGTTTGTTTTCTTCTTCTGAAATCGCTCTTGAAATTAAAAGAGTCGGGTTTGAACCGGCACACTTCTACTAGGTATACTACTGATATCATTTGACTTATCCGCTGGGCCACTGAGGCACACAATCATGGTGAATTTCTGGGCTGCTTTAAAGTTGTCCTTCTAGAAATCAGTGTGCAAAGCAAAGTGTCACAGTTATGACTAATGTGGGATTTGAACCCTGGACCTGTGGCTCCCAAGGACGGCCTCTCATCAGACTGAGCTAACTGCTGGATACTAGCAGTTTAAACCGGCACACTTCTACTAGGTATACTACGGATATCATTTGACTTATCCGCTGGGCCACTGAGGCACACAATCAAGGTGAATTTCTGGGCTGCACACTGAGCCACTGTTTCCAGACAATTCACACTGCTTTTTTGTTTGTTTTCTTCTTCTGAAATCGGTCTTGAAAATAAAAATATGAGTCGGGTTTGAACCCACCATCTCCCGATCATGTGGCAGCGTTCTAAGACACTGAGCCACTGGTTCCAGACAATTCACACTGCTTTTTTGTGTGTTTGCTTGTAAGTGACACATCCAGAATGTATTGTTAGTTCTTAAACATAAACTGATACAGTTCATGCCCCAGTGAGATCAGTTTGAGAGTCATACGGTTGTCTGTACCTCATTTCAACTGCCGAATCTCAGGTTTGAACCAGGAACCTTCAGATGTACAGTCTAACGCTCTCCCAACTGAGCTATTACGGCTTGCAAGTATCACATCCAGTATTTATATTTTACATTGACTGTTACTTGTTACTTCTTAAACAAAACAACTCATAAAGTTTTTCACCCAGTGAGATCAGCCTAAGAGTCATAGGATTTCAACTGCCGAAAGCTTGGATTGAACCAGGGACCTTTAGAGCTTCCATCTAATGCTCTACGAACTGCGCTAATTCGGCTTGTAAGTGTCACATCCAGAATATATATATTTCAATTGATTGTTAGTTCTTAAACAAATAAACTCATACAGTTTTCCCCCAGTGAGATCAGCCTGGGAGTCATATGGTTTTCTGTACCTCATTTGACCTGCTGAAAACCGGTTCCATTTGTACACTGTCAAAGTAACTAACTTAATACTATCAACATCTATCTATTCTATAGTCCCTCTAAAACAGTGGTTCCTAAACCTTTTCTTGTCAAGGACCCCCACATTTACACTTTATTAACCCGTGGAACCTGAACCTAACCCTAACCCTAACCCTAACCCTAACCCTAACCCTAACCCTAACCCTAACCCGAACCCCATAAGAGAAGATTGTTACGGATCTAGCAGTGATCTAGAATGATCAATTATATTCATAAAACGTCCAAAACTGTGAAAATTAAGAAAATTAAGTTGAAGAATCACTATAAATCTAAAACAGGTCAGAGTATTTGATCCAGTTGTAAACAAGGAAGTGGTCCGGGTTTGATTGGAGGAGACAATGTAATGAGCCCTAGGATTGGCTGAAGGCGGACCGATCTGATTGGCCAAGGAATCTGTCAATCAGAATGAAATAATCGTTTTTTTTTTTAATTTTTGAAGAAAAAAAAATTATCCTCGTTTTTCATCAATTTGGACCATGGGCTATAGCCCATATCGTACGGCATACTATAGCACGCCGTTTTTCATAATTTTTGAGGATTTGAAAAAAATTAAAAAATTAAAAAAACGATGGGTTATAGCCCATCGTTTTTTAATTTTTTGGGAAAAAGAAATATCCTAGTTTTTCATCATTTTGGACCATGGGCTATAGCCGTACGGCATACTATAGCACGTCGTTTTCATCATTTCTGAGGATTTAATTTTTTTTCTTTTTTTTTTTTTTAATTAAAAAAAGAATCAAACATTAAAGAAATTACAAAAAAATTGAAAGAAATTGAAAAAATTGAAAAAATTGAAAAAATTGGGAAAAAATTGATTTTTTTAAAAAAAAATTAAAAACATTTAAAAACATTTAAAAATTAAAAACTTTAACTTTTTTTTTTAAACTTAAAAAGAAAAAACTTTTAATAAAGAACTTAATATTATTATTTTTTTACATTTAAAGAAAAATCTTAGACCATTATCTATAATCATTGTGTTTATGCTTTTAAAGATAGGCCTATATGCTATTTGAACCTTCTTTTTACATGTAAAAGTATGCTATTTCTGTTTAGCTCATGAATGCTTTTATATGTATACTCCATTGAATTGACTCTTTTTTTTCATTTTCTTTTTTACATTTTCTTAATTCATCAAGAATACATTGTAAAGCATTATTCATACATTACAAATCATTAGTAGACAGTAATACTTTACTTACTTTATTCTGCCACTTTTTGGGCATCGTACTACTTCCACATACTTTATTCCGCTTTATGCAGTTATTTATGCTTATTCTTTTTACCAATTTTTATACATTCTTTTTGAAACTTTTCCTTCAGCTTTAATACATTTTCTACTGTACATTATATACATTGCGTCTTTTGGCGAGCCCACGCAGTTTCTGCAGGGAACTGCTTTCTAGTTTAACTTAAACGCCCAATGCATTCTCTATGGCAATAGCACAAAATTTGGAATGCTACTAGTCCTACATACTTACACATAGCAACCCCATTCTAGCCTACTTAGGTTCATCTTACGGTGGACATGTTTGCCTGAAAAGGAATCTTTGAAATGTTTCATAGTTTTAGAAATATAGTGCTTTCAAATTTGAGATATTTAACATGGGGCTCAATGGCAGCTCTATAGGCACGTCAAAAGTCACTTTCACCTAGAAACTCCATTCACACTTTTTATTATTCAGCTTACTGTGGAGACACATGCTGGAACTTTTTTTTATTTTTATGTTTTGTAGTTTATGAGTTATTTAACTTAAACGCCCAATGCATTCTCTATGGCAATAGCACAAAATTTGGAATGCTACTAGTCCTACATACTTACACCTAGCAACCCCATTCTAGCCTACTTAGGTTCATCTTACGGTGGACATGTTTGCCTGAAAAGGAATCTTTGAAATGTTTCATAGTTTTAGAAATATAGTGCTTTCAAATTTGAGACATTTAACATGGGGCTCAATGGCAGCTCTATAGGCACGTCAAAAGTCACTTTCACCTAGAAACTCCATTCACACTTTTTATTATTCAGCTTACTGTGGAGACACATGCTGGAACTTTTTTTTATTTTTATGTTTTGTAGTTTATGAGTTATTTAACTTAAACGCCCAATGCATTCTCTATGGCAATAGCACAAAATTTGGAATGCTACTAGTCCTACATACTTACACCTAGCAACCCCATTCTAGCCTACTTAGGTTCATCTTACGGTGGACATGTTTGCCTGAAAAGGAATCTTTGAAATGTTTCATAGTTTTAGAAATATAGTGCTTTCAAATTTGAGACATTTAACATGGGGCTCAATGGCAGCTCTATAGGCACGTCAAAAGTCACTTTCACCTAGAAACTCCATTCACACTTTTTATTATTCAGCTTACTGTGGAGACACATGCTGGAACTTTTTTTTATTTTTATGTTTTGTAGTTTATGAGTTATTTAACTTAAACGCCCAATGCATTCTCTATGGCAATAGCACAAAATTTGGAATGCTACTAGTCCTACATACTTACACCTAGCAACCCCATTCTAGCCTACTTAGGTTCATCTTACGGTGGACATGTTTGCCTGAAAAGGAATCTTTGAAATGTTTCATAGTTTTAGAAATATAGTGCTTTTAAATTTGAGACATTTAACATGGGGCTCAATGGCAGCTCTATAGGCACGTCAAAAGTCACTTTCACCTAGAAACTCCATTCACACTTTTTATTATTCAGCTTACTGTGGAGACACATGCTGGAACTTTTTTTTATTTTTATGTTTTGTAGTTTATGAGTTATTTAACTTAAACGCCCAATGCATTCTATATGGCAATAGCACAAAATTTGGAATGCTACTAGTCCTACATACTTACACCTAGCAACCCCATTCTAGCCTACTTAGGTTCATCTTATGGTGGACATGTTTGCCTGAAAAGGAATCTTTGAAATGTTTCATAGTTTTAGAAATATAGTGCTTTCAAATTTGAGACATTTAACATGGGGCTCAATGGCAGCTCTATAGGCACGTCAAAAGTCACTTTCATCTAGAAACTCCATTCACACTTTTTATTATTCAGCTTACTGTGGAGACACATGCTGGAACTTTTTTTTATTTTTATGTTTTGTAGTTTATGAGTTATTTAACTTAAACGCCCAATGCATTCTCTATGGCAATAGCACAAAATTTGGAATGCTACTAGTCCTACATACTTACACCTAGCAACCCCATTCTAGCCTACTTAGGTTCATCTTACGGTGGACATGTTTGCCTGAAAAGGAATCTTTGAAATGTTTCATAGTTTTAGAAATATAGTGCTTTCAAATTTGAGATATTTAACATGGGGCTCAATGGCAGCTCTATAGGCACGTCAAAAGTCACTTTCACCTAGAAACTCCATTCACACTTTTTATTATTCAGCTTACTGTGGAGACACATGCTGGAACTTTTTTTTATTTTTATGTTTTGTAGTTTATGAGTTATTTAACTTAAACGCCCAATGCATTCTCTATGGCAATAGCACAAAATTTTGAATGCTACTAGTCCTACATACTTACACCTAGCAACCCCATTCTAGCCTACTTAGGTTCATCTTACGGTGGACATGTTTGCCTGAAAAGGAATCTTTGAAATGTTTCATAGTTTTAGAAATATAGTGCTTTCAAATTTGAGATATTTAACATGGGGCTCAATGGCAGCTCTATAGGCACGTCAAAAGTCACTTTCACCTAGAAACTCCATTCACACTTTTTATTATTCAGCTTACTGTGGAGACACATGCTGGAACTTTTTTTTATTTTTATGTTTTGTAGTTTATGAGTTATTTAACTTAAACGCCCAATGCATTCTCTATGGCAATAGCACAAAATTTTGAATGCTACTAGTCCTACATACTTACACCTAGCAACCCCATTCTAGCCTACTTAGGTTCATCTTACGGTGGACATGTTTGCCTGAAAAGGAATCTTTGAAATGTTTCATAGTTTCAGAAATATAGTGCTTTCAAATTTGAGACATTTAACATGGGGCTCAATGGCAGCTCTATAGGCACGTCAAAAGTCACTTTCACCTAGAAACTCCATTCACACTTTTTATTATTCAGCTTACTGTGGAGACACATGCTGGAACTTTTTTTTTTTTTTATGTTTTGTAGTTTATGAGTTATTTAACTTAAACGCCCAATGCATTCTCTATGGCAATAGCACAAAATTTGGCATGCTACTAGTCCTACACCTACACTTACTTACACCTAGCAACCCCATTCTAGCCTACTTAGGTTCATCTTACGGTGGACATGTTTGCCTGAAAAGGAATCTTTGAAATGTTTCATAGTTTTAGAAATATAGTGCTTTCAAATTTACAATGGGGCTCAATGGCAAAAATGATGAAAAACGGCGTGCTATAGTATGCCGTACGATATGGTCCAAAATGATGAAAAACGAGGTTAAAAAGAAAAATCAAAAATTCAAAAAACGATGGGCTATAACCCATCGTTTTTTTTCTTTCATTTTTTCTTTTTTTTCAAATCCTCAAAAATGATGAAAAACGGCGTGCTATAGTATGCCGTACGATATGGGCTATAGCCCATGGTCCAAAATGAAGAAAAACGAGGATAAAAAAAAAAATATATATTCAAAAAACGATGGGCTATAACCCATCGTTTTTTAAATTTAATATTTTTTTTCAAATCCTCAAAAATGATGAAAAACGGCGTGCTATAGTATGCCGTACGATATGGTCCAAATTTAATTTAAAAAATTGGGCCAGGCCCCTGCCCTTTCCTGGCACCCCCCTACTCTCCCCCTGCCTGGCCCCTCCCCTTCCTTCTCTCCCCCTGCCTGGCCCCTCCCCTTGCCCCTCCCCTTCCTACTCTCCCCGTGCCTGGCCCCTCCCCCTGCCTGGCCCCTCCCCCTGCCTGGCCCCTCCCCTTCCTACTCTCCCCCTGCCTGGCCCCTCCCCTTCCTACTCTCCCCCTGCCTGGCCCCTCCCCTTCCTACTCTCCCCCTGCCTGGCCCGTCCCCTTCCTACTCTCCCCCTGCCTGGTCCCTCCCCTTCCTATTCTCTCCCTGCCTGGCCCCTCCCCTTCCTACTCTCTCCCTGCCTGTCCCCTCCCTACTCTCCCCCTGCCCATCCTACTCTCTCCCTGCCTGGCCCCTACCTTTCCTACTCTCTGCCTGTCTGGCCCCTCCCCTTCCTACTCTCTCCCTGTCTGGCCCCTCCCCTTCGGACTCTCTCCCTGGCCCCTCCCCATCCTACTCTCCCACTGCCTATCCTACTCTCCCCCTGCCTGGCCCCTCCCCTTCCTACTCTCCCCCTGCTTGGCCCCTCCCCTTCCTACTGTACCCCTGCTTGGCCCCTCCCCTTCCTACTGTCCCCCTGCCTGGCAACTGGCCTTCCTACTATCCCCCTGCCTGGCCCCTCCCCTTCCTACTCTACCCCTACCTGGCCCCTCCCCTTTCCTACTGACTGAACTCAGCCTACTGTCCTCCTACCTGACCCCTACTCTCCTCCTACCTGACCCCCCACCTACATACCTGACCCCACCACTCTGACACCCAATGACCTTCCCCCCTACACTCCCCCTGACTGAACTCCGCCTACTCTCCTACCTGACCACCTTACTCTCCTCCTACCTGACCCCACTAATCTCCTCCTACCTGACCCCACTAATCTCCTCCTACCTGCCCAGTATACTCTCCTCCTACCTGAACCCCACACCTTGTACTAGGTATTCTATGGATATCATCTGATTTATCCACTGGGCCACTCCTACTCTAGGTGTCAGTGATTTGAACCATCACCACCTACTAGGAGTATGTCGGGTTTGAACCGGCACACTTCTACTAGGTATACTAGGGATATCATTTGACTTATCTCCTGGGCCACTGAGGCACACAATCATGGTGAATTTCTGGGCGGCTTTAAAGTTGTCCTTCTGGAAATCAGTGTGCAAAGCAAAGTGTCACAGTTATGACTAATGTGGGATTTGAACACTGGACCTGTGGATCCCAAGGACAGCCTCTCATCAGACTGTGCTAACAGCTGGATACTACTACACAGCTTTTTTGTTTGTTTTCTTCTTCTGAAATCGGTCTTGAAACTAAAGACATGAGTCGGGTTCGAACCGGCACACTTCTACTAGGTATACTACGGATATCATTTGACTTATCCCCTGGGCCACTGAGGCACACAATCATGGTGAATTTCTGGGCTGCTTTAAAGTTGTCCTTCTGGAAATCAGTGTGCAAAGCAAAGTGTCACAGTTATGACTAATGTGGGATTTGAACCCTGGACCTGTGGCTCCCAAGGACAGCCTCTCATCAGTCTGAGCTAACTGCTGGATACTACTACACAGCTTTTTTGTTTGTTTTCTTCTTCTGAAATCGGTCTTGAAGGTAAAGATATGAGTTGGGTTAGAACCGGCACACTTCTACTAGGTATACTACGGATATCATTTGACTTATCCGCTGGGCCACTGAGGCACACAATCATGGTGAATTTCTGGGCTGCTTTAAAGTTGTCCTTCTAGAAATCAGTGTGCAAAGCAAAGTGTCACAGTTATGACTAATGTGGGAATTGAACCCTTTACCTGTGGCTCCCAAGGTCAGCCTCTCATCAGACTGAGCTAACTGCTGGATACTACTACAAAGCTTTTTTGTTTGTTTTCTTCTTCTGAAATCGCTCTTGAAATTAAAAGAGTCGGGTTTGAACCGGCACACTTCTACTAGGTATACTACTGATATCATTTGACTTATCCGCTGGGCCACTGAGGCACACAATCATGGTGAATTTCTGGGCTGCTTTAAAGTTGTCCTTCTAGAAATCAGTGTGCAAAGCAAAGTGTCACAGTTATGACTAATGTGGGATTTGAACCCTGGACCTGTGGCTCCCAAGGACGGCCTCTCATCAGACTGAGCTAACTGCTGGATACTAGCAGTTTAAACCGGCACACTTCTACTAGGTATACTACGGATATCATTTGACTTATCCGCTGGGCCACTGAGGCACACAATCAAGGTGAATTTCTGGGCTGCACACTGAGCCACTGTTTCCAGACAATTCACACTGCTTTTTTGTTTGTTTTCTTCTTCTGAAATCGGTCTTGAAAATAAAAATATGAGTCGGGTTTGAACCCACCATCTCCCGATCATGTGGCAGCGTTCTAACACACTGAGCCACTGGTTCCAGACAATTCACACTGCTTTTTTGTGTGTTTGCTTGTAAGTGACACATCCAGAATGTATTTTTCAATGTATTGTTAGTTCTTAAACATAAACTGATACAGTTCATGCCCCAGTGAGATCAGTTTGAGAGTCATACGGTTGTCTGTACCTCATTTCAACTGCCGAATCTCAGGTTTGAACCAGGAACCTTCAGATGTACAGTCTAACGCTCTCCCAACTGAGCTATTACGGCTTGCAAGTATCACATCCAGTATTTATTTTTTACATTGACTGTTACTTGTTACTTCTTAAACAAAACAACTCATAAAGTTTTTCACCCAGTGAGATCAGCCTAAGAGTCATAGGATTTCAACTGCCGAAAGCTTGGATTGAACCAGGGACCTTTAGAGCTTCCATCTAATGCTCTACGAACTGCGCTAATTCGGCTTGTAAGTGTCACATCCAGAATATATATATTTCAATTGATTGTTAGTTCTTAAACAAATAAACTCATACAGTTTTCCCCCAGTGAGATCAGCCTGGGAGTCATATGGTTTTCTGTACCTCATTTGACCTGCTGAAAACCGGTTCCATTTGTACACTGTCAAAGTAACTAACTTAATACTATCAACATCTATCTATTCTATAGTCCCTCTAAAACAGTGGTTCCTAAACCTTTTCTTGTCAAGGACCCCCACATTTACACTTTATTAACCCGTGGAACCTGAACCTGAACCTAACCCTAACCCTAACCCTAACCCTAACCCTAACCCGAACCCCATAAGAGAAGATTGTTACGGATCTAGCAGTGATCTAGAATGATCAATTATATTCATAAAACGTCCAAAACTGTGAAAATTAAGAAAATTAAGTTGAAGAATCACTATAAATCTAAAACAGGTCAGAGTATTTGATCCAGTTGTAAACAAGGAAGTGGTCCGGGTTTGATTGGAGGAGACAATGTAATGAGCCCTAGGATTGGCTGAAGGCGGACCGATCTGATTGGCCAAGGAATCTGTCAATCAGAATGAAAGAATCGTTTTTTTTTTTAATTTTTGAAGAAAAAAAAATTATCCTCGTTTTTCATCATTTTGGACCATGGGCTATAGCCCATATCGTACGGCATACTATAGCACGCCGTTTTTCATAATTTTTGAGGATTTGAAAAAAATTAAAAAATTAAAAAAAACGATGGGTTATAGCCCATCGTTTTTTAATTTTTTGGGAAAAAGAAATATCCTAGTTTTTCATCATTTTGGACCATGGGCTATAGCCGTACGGCATACTATAGCACGTCGTTTTCATCATTTCTGAGGATTTAATTTTTTTTTTTTTTTTTTTTTTTTATTAAAAAAAGAATCAAACATTAAAGAAATTACAAAAAAATTGAAAGAAATTGAAAAAATTGAAAAAATTGAAAAAATTGGGAAAAAATTGATTTTTTTTTTTTTAAATTAAAAACATTTAAAAACATTTAAAAATTAAAAACTTTAACTTTTTTTTTTAAACTTAAAAAGAAAAAACTTTTAATAAAGTTATGCTATTTGAACCTTCTTTTTACATGTAAAAGTATGCTATTTCTGTTTAGCTCATGAATGCTTTTATATGTATACTCCATTGAATTGACTCTTTTTTTTCATTTTCTTTTTTACATTTTCTTAATTCATCAAGAATACATTGTAAAGCATTATTCATACATTACAAATCATTAGTAGACAGTAATACTTTACTTACTTTATTCTGCCACTTTTTGGGCATCGTACTACTTCCACATACTTTATTCCGCTTTATGCAGTTATTTATGCTTATTCTTTTTACCAATTTTTATACATTCTTTTTGAAACTTTTCCTTCAGCTTTAATACATTTTCTACTGTACATTATATACATTGCGTCTTTTGGCGAGCCCACGCAGTTTCTGCAGGGAACTGCTTTCTAGTTTAACTTAAACGCCCAATGCATTCTCTATGGCAATAGCACAAAATTTGGAATGCTACTAGTCCTACATACTTACACATAGCAACCCCATTCTAGCCTACTTAGGTTCATCTTACGGTGGACATGTTTGCCTGAAAAGGAATCTTTGAAATGTTTCATAGTTTTAGAAATATAGTGCTTTCAAATTTGAGATATTTAACATGGGGCTCAATGGCAGCTCTATAGGCACGTCAAAAGTCACTTTCACCTAGAAACTCCATTCACACTTTTTATTATTCAGCTTACTGTGGAGACACATGCTGGAACTTTTTTTTATTTTTATGTTTTGTAGTTTATGAGTTATTTAACTTAAACGCCCAATGCATTCTCTATGGCAATAGCACAAAATTTGGAATGCTACTAGTCCTACATACTTACACCTAGCAACCCCATTCTAGCCTACTTAGGTTCATCTTACGGTGGACATGTTTGCCTGAAAAGGAATCTTTGAAATGTTTCATAGTTTTAGAAATATAGTGCTTTCAAATTTGAGACATTTAACATGGGGCTCAATGGCAGCTCTATAGGCACGTCAAAAGTCACTTTCACCTAGAAACTCCATTCACACTTTTTATTATTCAGCTTACTGTGGAGACACATGCTGGAACTTTTTTTTATTTTTATGTTTTGTAGTTTATGAGTTATTTAACTTAAACGCCCAATGCATTCTCTATGGCAATAGCACAAAATTTGGAATGCTACTAGTCCTACATACTTACACCTAGCAACCCCATTCTAGCCTACTTAGGTTCATCTTACGGTGGACATGTTTGCCTGAAAAGGAATCTTTGAAATGTTTCATAGTTTTAGAAATATAGTGCTTTCAAATTTGAGACATTTAACATGGGGCTCAATGGCAGCTCTATAGGCACGTCAAAAGTCACTTTCACCTAGAAACTCCATTCACACTTTTTATTATTCAGCTTACTGTGGAGACACATGCTGGAACTTTTTTTTATTTTTATGTTTTGTAGTTTATGAGTTATTTAACTTAAACGCCCAATGCATTCTCTATGGCAATAGCACAAAATTTGGAATGCTACTAGTCCTACATACTTACACCTAGCAACCCCATTCTAGCCTACTTAGGTTCATCTTACGGTGGACATGTTTGCCTGAAAAGGAATCTTTGAAATGTTTCATAGTTTTAGAAATATAGTGCTTTTAAATTTGAGACATTTAACATGGGGCTCAATGGCAGCTCTATAGGCACGTCAAAAGTCACTTTCACCTAGAAACTCCATTCACACTTTTTATTATTCAGCTTACTGTGGAGACACATGCTGGAACTTTTTTTTATTTTTATGTTTTGTAGTTTATGAGTTATTTAACTTAAACGCCCAATGCATTCTCTATGGCAATAGCACAAAATTTGGAATGCTACTAGTCCTACATACTTACACCTAGCAACCCCATTCTAGCCTACTTAGGTTCATCTTACGGTGGACATGTTTGCCTGAAAAGGAATCTTTGAAATGTTTCATAGTTTTAGAAATATAGTGCTTTCAAATTTGAGACATTTAACATGGGGCTCAATGGCAGCTCTATAGGCACGTCAAAAGTCACTTTCACCTAGAAACTCCATTCACACTTTTTATTATTCAGCTTACTGTGGAGACACATGCTGGAACTTTTTTTTATTTTTATGTTTTGTAGTTCATGAGTTATTTAACTTAAACGCCCAATGCATTCTCTATGGCAATAGCACAAAATTTGGAATGCTACTAGTCCTACATACTTACACCTAGCAACCCCATTCTAGCCTACTTAGGTTCATCTTACGGTGGACATGTTTGCCTGAAAAGGAATCTTTGAAATGTTTCATAGTTTTAGAAATATAGTGCTTTTAAATTTGAGACATTTAACATGGGGCTCAATGGCAGCTCTATAGGCACGTCAAAAGTCACTTTCACCTAGAAACTCCATTCACACTTTTTATTATTCAGCTTACTGTGGAGACACATGCTGGAACTTTTTTTTATTTTTATGTTTTGTAGTTTATGAGTTATTTAACTTAAACGCCCAATGCATTCTCTATGGCAATAGCACAAAATTTGGAATGCTACTAGTCCTACATACTTACACCTAGCAACCCCATTCTAGCCTACTTAGGTTCATCTTACGGTGGACATGTTTGCCTGAAAAGGAATCTTTGAAATGTTTCATAGTTTTAGAAATATAGTGCTTTCAAATTTGAGACATTTAACATGGGGCTCAATGGCAGCTCTATAGGCACGTCAAAAGTCACTTTCACCTAGAAACTCCATTCACACTTTTTATTATTCAGCTTACTGTGGAGACACATGCTGGAACTTTTTTTTATTTTTATGTTTTGTAGTTTATGAGTTATTTAACTTAAACGCCCAATGCATTCTCTATGGCAATAGCACAAAATTTGGAATGCTACTAGTCCTACATACTTACACCTAGCAACCCCATTCTAGCCTACTTAGGTTCATCTTACGGTGGACATGTTTGCCTGAAAAGGAATCTTTGAAATGTTTCATAGTTTTAGAAATATAGTGCTTTCAAATTTGAGACATTTAACATGGGGCTCAATGGCAGCTCTATAGGCACGTCAAAAGTCACTTTCACCTAGAAACTCCATTCACACTTTTTATTATTCAGCTTACTGTGGAGACACATGCTGGAACTTTTTTTTATTTTTATGTTTTGTAGTTTATGAGTTATTTAACTTAAACGCCCAATGCATTCTCTATGGCAATAGCACAAAATTTGACATGCTACTAGTCCTACATACTTACACCTAGCAACCCCATTCTAGCCTACTTAGGTTAATCTTACGGTGGACATGTTTGCCTGAAAAGGAATCTTTGAAATGTTTCATAGTTTTAGAAATATAGTGCTTTCAAATTTACAATGGGGCTCAATGGCAAAAGTGATGAAAAACGGCGTGCTATAGTATGCCGTACGGTATGGTCCAAAATGATGAAAAACGAGGATTTAAAAAAAATCAAAAAACGATGGGCTATAACCCATCGTTTTTTCATTTTTTCCAAATCCTCAAAAATTTAGAAAAACGGCGTGCTATAGTATGCCGTACGATATGGGCTATAGCTCATGTTCAAAAATGATGAAAAACAAGGTTAAAAAAAATATCAAAAATTCAAAAAACGATGGGCTATAACCCATCGTTTTTTTCATTTTTTTCAAATCCTCAAAGATGATGAAAAACGGCTTGCTATGCCGTACGATATGGGCTATAGCCCATGGTCCAAAATGATGACGTTCTCTACCGCAACATACTTAAAAGTATAGCGGTGTATGAGAACGGGTGTTGCGGAGGATGAGAAACTGTTTCTCATCCTCCGCAACACCCATGATGATGTTTTGCTAACAACATAGAAGCCTACATTTTTACACCTAGCAACCCCATTATAGCCTACTTTTCATCTTACGGTGGACATGTTTGCCTGAAAAGGAATATTTGAAATGTTTCATAGTTTTAGAAATATAGTGCTTTCAAATTTACAATGGGGCTCAATGGCAGACATTGGCACGTCAAAAATCACTTTCACCTAGAAACTCCATTCACACTTTTTATTATTCAGCTTACTGTGGAGACACATGCTGGAACTTTTTTACTTTGAAATGTTTTATAGTTTCTGAGTTATTTAACTTAAACGCCCAATGCTTTCTCTATGGCAATAGCACAAACTTTGGCATGCTACTTGTCCTACAACATTAAAAAATAAATAAAACGAGGATAAAAAAAAATCAAAAATTCAAAAAACGATGGGCTATAACCCATCGTTAAAAAATTAATAATCAAATCCTCAAAAATTATGAAAAACGGCGTGCTATAGTATGCCGTACGATATGGGCTATATCCCATGGTCCAAAATGATGAAAAACGAGGACAAAAAAATAATTCAAAAAACGATGGGCTATGACCCATCGTTTTTTTCATTTTTTCATTTTTTTCAAATCCTCAAAAATGATGAAAAACGGCGTGCTTATAGTATGCCGTACGATATGGGCTATAGCCCATGGTCCAAAATGATGAAAAATGAGGACATTTTATTTCTCCAAAAATTCAAAAAACGATGGGTTATAGCCCATCGTTTTTTTAATTTTTTTCAAATCCTCAAAAATGATGAAAAACGGCGTGCTATAGTATGCCGTACGATATGGGCTATAGCCCATGGTCCAAAAAGATGAAAAACGAGGATACAAAAAAAATTCAAAAATTAAAAAAAACTATGGGCTATAACCCATCGTTTTTTATTATTATTATTTTTTTCTCAAATCTGCAAAAAATGATGAAAAACGGCGTGCTATAGTATGCCGTACGATATGGGCTATATATAGCCCATGGTCCAAAATGATGAAAAACGAGGACATTTATTTTTTTCAAAAATTCAAAAAACGATGGGCTATAACCCATCGTTTTTTTCATTTTTTTCAAATCCTCAAAGATGATGAAAAACGGCCTGCTATAGTATGCCGTACGATATGGGCTATAGCCCATGGTCTAAAATGATGAAAAACGAGGATAAAAAAAAGAAATCAAAAATTCAAAAAACGATGGGCTATAACCCATCGTTTTTTCATTTTTTTCAAATACTCAAACGATATGGGCTATAGCCCATGGTCCAAAATGATGACGTTCTCTACCGCAACATACTTAAAAGTATAGCGGTGTATGAGAACGGGTGTTCTCATACAAAGGGACAAAGTCGTGTGTGTGTGTGTGTGTGTGTGTGTGTGTGTGTGTGTGTGTGTGTGTGTGAAGTGAAGTGAAGGGGGAGGGGCCGCATCGCGACTTGTTTCTGTTCATAGAGAGAGAGAGCCCACAGATGTGTTTGAACTAAGAAAATGTAAAAATAAGGAATTGTCCCACATTCCAGTTTTCTGACATATTCCCCAATTTCCACTGAGATTATGGGGTGAATGAATGTGGCCAGACCCATCTTCTCTTTCTGTCATAGTGACATTGTCCTGCATCAGATCATGTCCAAATCAGGTTCTCCAATCTCCAGTAGCCTAGTTTTTTGAAGATTTTTTGAGTGGCCCTTACGGAGCTATGTGTGTGGCTGGCTGGGTCTGAGCACTATGTGTGTGGCTTGCTGGCGGGCTGGGTCTGAGCACTATGTGTGTGGCTTGCTGGCGGGCTGGGTCTGAGTACTATGTGTGTGGCTTGCTGGCTGGCTGGCTGGGTCTGAGGAGCATAGATAGATAGGTAGATATCTTTTTAATTTCTACTTTAAGCATGAGGAGGCTGTCAGTGCAGGGAGAGCAGCTGGCATGGAGGTGAAGACATCAGTGTTAAGGTTAAATATCAACGTTAAAATGGGCCAAATTGACATAAAAAAAAGCCAGTTTTTTCGCCGCCACCCTTCGGACGGCGTCGAACACATTAAGACACTAGTCTCACTCTTGACATTTTCTGAAATATGGCAGCCCTGCCCTAACTCTTTAGTCGATTGGTAACGTACGTATGCGCCTTGTCGATACAAGGTCCCGGGTTAGCCTCCGTCCGAGGCGGGCTACGCATTGATTGCAGCTTTGATACTTGGTGGTGCAACCACTCCCTTTGGCCTCACTCACACCTTTCGATCTAGCATACAACATTGATGCATGCTAGATCTAAGCAAGATGTAAGTGTCATGGCCGTCCCAATGCATTTCCAATGGAAGTCACATGGTTTGATACAACATTTTGGACTACAAGCTGTTGTATGGCTTTCGACTGCCCCCCTCCCCCTCATACAACACAAATGTTGTGTCAAACCATGTGACTCCCATTGGAAATGCATTGGGGCAGTGTGGGTGGGTGGGTGCGTCTGAGCACGAAAACAGCATGGTTGTTTTTCACCACCTGTGTGCAACCTAACACACACGCACATCAACTGTATATATGGTGATTTCAGGTGTACCAGTACAGTAGAGGGACCCCCACACGGTAACTCTGTCATTTCTCAACCGTTTCGGACACGGGGCTGCTTGCCGGAATCGGGCCGGTACCCTGGGTGCGTTCCTGTGGGTCTGGAGCTCCCCCCCCCCTTCACACGGGTGTGATTGTTTTCCCACCACTGAGTGGTGGACGTGAGCTTGTAGATCGGCTATTTTCAAATGGCCGAAATGTATATAGGGATTATAGGCTGAAGAGGTGGTTAGGCTAATGTATGTTTTGTAATAATCAAAATCTACAAAGTAATCAGTCACTTATGTAAGTTTTGAAATAATTGTGGTGGAATAAAAGTACAATATTTGCCTCTGAGATGTAGTGGAGTATTTGTAAAAGTATTGGAAATTGAAAATACTTGAGTAAAGTACAAATACCTCAAAATTGTACTTAGGCTAAGTAGGCCTACAGTACTTTTACTTAGTTACTTTCAAACACTGGAAAAACTTTTTTAATGGTTTTCCACGATAAAAAGGTGATGGAAATCATGGTTTGATGACAGCATACTATACTATGTCGTAAAATAATACTTTATAAACCAGCTAATTATCCCAAAAGGACAGAGTATATTGCAAACCCCTCCGCAAAAAACACCCACAAGCATTTAAATATTGGCAGTCTTTATTTGAACAAGACTGGGAAATGTTTAATATACCTTTTCTCTTACAATTTAACATCTATGTCACCTTGTTTTTTCCATAACATTTAGGAGATACTCTGACAAGTAAAAATCTGATGGACTTTGATGGCCTCTTTTAGAGACATCTAAAACGGCTGCTCCTTATATTTACATATTGTTGATTCTTTTCAGTCATTCGCTCTCCTCTCAGAATAAGAGTCCGAAACCGTACTTGTGGGCCAAAGGCAGATGGAGGAGGTTCTTCTTCTGATTCTAGCTCAACTTAAATAGTCACCAGACTTTAGTCGTCTCTCTGGATCAGATGGAAAAACTCCCTGCAGCTGGAAGGCTTCCAGCCAGCTGGGAAATGCTGCCACCTTGTGGCCCGCAAGCACAGACATTCATCACACCACAACCATCATCATCATCCCAAACATCTCCTCACCCGCTTGGGAGTTGTAATGTAGACCAGTGGTTCTCAAACTCTCGAACCCCAACAACTCTTGAGAGCATTCAAATGAAAACAAATCGACCCACAAGGGTCCATTTGGTTCCATTTGTATGCTCTCAGAGTTACAGACCTGTCGGGGTCCATTTGCGCGTCAAAGAAACCCCTGAGGTTTCCTGGACCCTACAATGAGAACCACAGTTGTAGAGAGCTGGGGATTCCTCATGCTCTCCCACATGACACTAACACATGCACGAGCCCTTGTAGAAATGTTGGCGATACACACGGGAATAGAGGAACCAAAACAGTGGAAATACAGACAGGGCCTAATTCAGTTGTCGAAAACATAGCTTGGATATCTTTCCATTGGGGGGTTGCATAGCTCTTCTGCTCCTTGGACATCTAGTCCTTCCAAGTCCAACATCTTGATGTATTGATGTCCTTCACTGGTTCGTTTCCTCTTGATTGTACTGATCACCGGCGGGAGCGTTTACATTTCATAAGGACGTCTCCCTTAAACGTACAATCATCCTGACAGTCATGATACACGAGGCACAAAGATTGTGAGCAAACAGCCATGTCCAGTATTCACCACCACGTGTCTTAACATTAGCCAATCACTTTAGACCTGCACACAAACCTAAATCCATTCATATATATATACTTTTACAAAATGCATATTTAAATCAAGACATCTGACACCAGTACAAATAAGTCAGTTAATTTGTAAAATTAATATTCTTCTCCATCTAAATTATGTATATCAATGTATTCTGAATACTGTGTGTGTGTGTTTGTGTTTTTTTTTTTTTTAGATAATAATGTTTGTCATTTCTGGAAGCATGTTTGCAAATGCATTAAAAAAGAAAAACATGCCGTTACATAATTTACTGTACAAAAGCAAACGGAGATGACATACTATGTCAAGAGGAGAAATTACCAGAGTATCAAACTACAACTGAATGTTGAGCTGAACAAAACAAACTTTAGAAAATGTGCGCAGATCACCGATTATAAATGAATACCTTGAGCAGTCATTAACATCTACATTCGTTTGTTTCTGACATTACGAAGCTAATAAGTACCAAGGTTTATAAAAATACAACAAACTCCGATACTCTCACATGTATCAAATTTGGTAGCACTTGTGATAGACATTCAATGTTGCCTTGAGTTGAAATTAAAAAAAAAAAAAAGTAAGAATTAAGTGGGTCAATCTGTTTAAGTGTGTGTTTACACCCATTCAGTCAATTAATCTAAAGAGGTACGAATCTGTATTGTGGAGTGGTGTTGGGGGTTAGGGGAGAGTAAATTAATCTGTATTGTGGAGTGGTGTTGGGGGTTAGGGGAGAGTAAATGGACAACTCCCCTCCATCAGCTCCTAAAAACTAGCAGTAAAACTCACTGTAGTACCTAATAGATATCTTCATAGTAAAAATAGCTAAAACTTACAACAGCTTTCAACATAAAACCCTGTATTTAAAAAAAAATAAGTCATTTTGATCTGATTTCCTTTGATCAAAGCCATCATGTCTTTCGTTCCTCTTATCTGGTTTTTATCTCCAACATTCCAGACACACAAGTCGCATCCTGTCCTTTTTTTAAACGGGTCGGACTGTTACGGAGTCAAGAGATCTCCGTAATGGACTGAGTTTACAGTACCAGAGGGCATTCGGGACTTGTCCTTGCCAGCTAACCTTCTTTAAGGGGGGGGTGGGGTGGGGTCTGTCTCTGCTCCAAAACACTGGGGATACCTACTGTACCACATGACACAAAACTAAACCAAGACACTTTCAGGTAGAACGCTGCTCGTCCCTACCGACATTGTGTACACGCTAACTGCACGTTCAGCACACAGCATGCCCTGAAACTCCACCACACAATGATTCCGTCTGTAGTTGAACTAGCTAAATGCCTGCGTTGTCATTTCTCTCATAAGTATTTCTGACAAGAGGTCGAAAGGCCAGTCCATAAAATAAAAACTGCTATCATACCGGATCAGCTTTCACCGGCTTCACAACGTTCTACTGGCTTACATCTCAAATGGAAGCACAGTCTCTGTCACACACATACACACACACATGCAATAACAATACACAAACACACTCTCAAACCCACACACATAGGACTACTTGCTACATTATTTCTTGGTTGCTCTCTAGATAACAGAAATGAACATATTTTCAGAAATGCAGATACGTCTCAGCACAGGCACTCAGCGCTCAACCAAACACCATCATGACAACAAACAAACAACAAACCAGTTGTGGGATTAAATTGTCAAATAAAGATGTCAAATATAAAAAGGAACACTGTTTGTAATGTTGCAGGAGGAATCACAGCTCAGAGGGGCAGCGAGGACTGAGCATCTGTCCCCCGGAAAACATCAAGGAGGGTAAAAAGGTGAATTCTTTTTTTTTTTTTTTGGAAGAAAAGTAAAATCTCTGTACACGTCCTTTAAAAAACATAGCAACAAAAATCTTTAAAGTGAAGTTATTGTAATATTAATAAGAGTCTCCCCCCAGCGATGGACAGACTGATGTCCTGAAGGCAGTCTTTTGTCTTAAAAGTCTCTCTGACAGTTTTTTCCCCTTCGCTCCATAGTTCCTTTCCAAGCGGTGGTGTTTTTTTTTTTATCTGAGGTGTGGGGCGAGCAGGCCCAGCACACACAGCGCCACCAGCAGCAGCAGACTGCTCTGAGACGTGCGGTGGCCTCCGTCGACCGGCCGGCTTTCTTTGACAGGGATGACGCGAGGTCCCACCACCACGGGGGGCGTGGAGAAGTAAATGTCGTCCGTCTCGCAGGGCGGAGTGTCACAGTTTCCGCTCCCGCTCCCTTCGTCTGTACTGCCGTCCGACTCATCTGGAACACAAGTCAATTCAACTCAGGACAAGACACAGTGATGATGAAAACTAAGGTTGCAACTATAGCCGTTATTTTCTTAGCGAATATTCTATCTTATTATATATTATATCTCTACTTTGTCGATGTACTGGATAATTGAGAAGTGCATTTAAAAAGAACATTTCTTTAAATGTTTCATCGACAAATCGATTAACCACATGTCATGCAAAAGAGCGAAAATACAACCAGAGACAGACAAGACGGCGGGGAAACTCACCGTCCTCACTGTTCTCCACAGAGATGTCGTTGCCGCTGTGCGCCGCTTTCAGCCAGCTGCTCATCTCCTTCAGCGCGGCGATCTGACTGCGGATCACGATGTCTGGCTTCGTGATGTCCACGTCCACGTCCGGATTCGACACCTGATTGGCCAGTCCGTTTCCAATGACGACAGACTCGTACCTGTGACAAAAAGGACGAACGACGGGATAGTGGGCTTAAGCTGTGCTGTTCTACATTCAGCCAACCAGAATACATTACTGATTGAGGCTTTGACCTTTGCTTTAATGAGATATCTGAGATGCTTTGGAACATTAACTTACAATTTAAACCTATATTTTTTATCCCACAATTTTGTAACCCATTTTTCACCCCTGTGTCAATCATCTAATGTGATCCTGGGCTCTACACACCCTCCACCAACCTAGTCCCCATATATGGGGGACATGGGGAGAGCAACGGACTTGAACTCATGCTTCCTTCATGCCTGAGTGTCCAAGTTGGTCCTTTACAAGACAGGGGGGAGTTTCCCTGGTTGGACGTAGCGCGTGGAAGGAACACGTTATTCCAACCAGTTCCTTTCCCCTCCATGAGGCGCCCTGGCTGGCCAGTGACCAGGATTACTGCATGTTTTTTGTGAGGGTACCTATCCTAGGGGACACGGGAGAACATGCAAACTCCACACAGAAAGGCCCTTTCGCCAACCCCGCCTCGTGTATGGGCATTGATGACGCGGAGGAGGAAACACACCACCAGCACCCACAGCGTCCCGAGCGGGAATCGAACCAGGACCTTCTAGCTGTGAGGCGACAGCACTACCAACTGTGCCACCGTGCGCCCTTAAACTGCCCCATTAACTTACAATTTAACATGTGTTCTACATTATAATACTCTTTAAACTTCTAACAATGACTGAAATCAGACAGAGATGTTTTAATCCATGCATACCGGCTCTTTGCTGTACCATTCCAGCACTCGTCTCCAGGTGCGATCCTCTCCCCGGCACACACGGTGTCTGGCAGCGTGGACCAGAACTTCTTTGCGTGTTTTAACTTCTTCTTGACATCCCCTGTCTGGGAGAACAAAGACAAACCAAGAGGAAGTCAACTGGGAAAACCACGAGCAGCACTTAAACCCTATACTTGGTTGACCGGGGTCCCCCAGGCGTCTGGACTTGGTGCTCTATTTTTGTAGAACATTAACTTACGGTACTATGACATGCCCAGAATAAGGATGCTAGGTTTCAAGCGTTAATATAAATAAATAGCACTGGTGAAAATAGGACCCCAAGGGCCTTATCTTGCGCGCTGCCTTACCCCTTCTTTGCCAATTTGTTACGATTTAGAAAAACATTTAAAAATAGTTCAAATATCTACAAGCTCACAACAGTCGAAGTAGATCAGTTAGTTTAACCCATTTTGGGTGGGAACCCCTTTTGGTGTTAGCATTATGTTATGCTTTAGCCATTGAAAAATAGCAGATCTACAAGCTCATAGACGACCGACATAGAAACATAGCTTTTTCAGAAAACTGTCAGGATGTAGAAGACATTTTTAGAAGTTTTAAAGGGGTTTTAAAAAAATAGTAAATATGGCTAATACGTTTAGGGATAAGGTGTAAGGCAGAATCAATGCTGGCAGTAAAGGAGTTTTAAGTGTGGACTTACCAGTCTATCTAAACTGGTACCAGCAGCGGTGGTTGGTCTGGCGTCAGGGCTGTAGGGGCGGAAACGACCTGTGAAGCTGGGTTCTTTGACGGAGCGACTGGCACGGAAAGCCTTGCTGGGTTTGGGTTGTCCGCACCCCTGGAACACCTGGAGAACAGAGGGAAGGGAATGGGTGAGCGTGCATGCAGGCACGCACAACATACGCATCTACTGTACGTACGAAGTCTACGAACACCCACACTCTTTATAAATGTCCCTACAGACCTTTTGGGACACTTGCATGCTGTTCTCTTGCATGTTCATGATGGCCTCAGAGATCTTGACGTCAATGGGGTCGACCACAGACTCAAAGTTAAACGGACCCTCCAGCCTCTCGGCCAGACTTAACATGGCATCTGAAAAACAATAACAACAACAATCGAATGTCATGAAAAAAATGTTAAATCGTGAAGCCCATATTGATTCAATCAACACAAATGAAACCACTTCGGCGGAAGCGCACAGCAAGCTGCTTCATGCGGTTGATACAACACCAGGGGGCAGCAGAAACCAGCAGTTTACCAGGAATAAAAGAGAGGCCAAACAGTGTGTACTTGTATACTGTAGTAACTGTACAATGTATTTTATGGAAGTATATATAGTAGCCCTCGTCATGTAAATAATTGTCATGTAATCCCATATCGAGTGGGACATGAAAATAAACAGCAAACCGTATTATATAATACTAAAAATATATGTATAGGATTAGATAACACTTTTGGAATAACATACTGTGAGAACAGTATATTCCATTTATTTGTGTTAGAATTAAAGCTGCAGTTTGTATGTTTTATGTTTCTCCCGATGGAGAAAGGTATGTGCAATGATGTCTGAACTACAGTAAATATGGCAGAATATCTAGTGTCCAATATGGTGCGGCTTCTGCTCAAAAAGTGACGTTTTGAGCAGAGTGGCTCTTCCTCAGACGACATTGATGTTTGTTTCTGCCCTTTTCTACTTAAAAATAATAATTAATAACTCCATTTACATTGTAAAACAGTAGTTGTCCTACCCTGGGTCTAAATACAGACTGGTCACAATGACAACACATTTTATTCCTTAACTCATTCAGGACGGGAACCCCTTTTGGCGTTATGCTTTAGCTATTGATAGCAAAAAAATGCAACAGGAACTTGTGCCCATAGAGGGAAAATAATGTATTCTGCAAATATCAGAGTGAAAATTGCCTGGTCTTAATAATCCTATCATTAGGACTAATGATGCATCTTTAAAAAAAAGGTTAATATTAATGGGACCATACAAAGCATCATATTTGAAAACAAACTTAACTATAAGTTAAAGGAAGAACGGTGTACTTGAATCTGTGAATGTTTTTTCTTTCTTTTCAGAGCGAACGTTTTTAACTCAAATTGGGGGTCCTTTACATGGACATGTTTGAGAACGACTGACAGAAACATAGGGTTTTTCTGAAAACCGTCAGGATTTAGAAGGCATTTGTAGAATCGTCCTCAGGTCTAAATGGGTTAAAGGGGCATAGATTAAAATTTACGTTTTTGACGGGGGTTTTTCAGTGTAGACCGCGGTCCCACAAAGACATAGCATTTTAATTAAACAGGGGTCCAGAACCACAGGCTCATGGGAACAGAAGAAGTGTCCTCACCCAGGAAGTTGTTCCATTCCGTGTCCAGGTCGGCCTGGTTGGCCAAGCAGCCTCGCATCACATTGAGACAGTAGTTCTGACAGGGCTTGAGCGCCACCTGGCCAGAACAGTAGGGGCAGTACAGCATCTTCATGGCTGCTCGCACACAGCTGGGTGACGCCGTGACCTGAGGGACCAGAGCAAAGCAACAGTCAGTCAGTCAGTCGATCAGCCAGTCTACAGCAGCTGGTCGTCACTGAAAACTAAAATCGGCCATTGTTTTACATCTGTGATCGGTATCGGCAATTATGCAGTCGACGTGCCCTGGTTTTTCTAATTCTCCTGAAAACCACCACACTGTTTTATTGGCCGACTATATTTTACACATTTAATACAAGGAAATGGACTCGGTTGTCTGATCTCTGTCTGTGCCACACATATCAATTATCTCCGTCCTGTTGGACCGGGGCCTTTCATACTTTATACACATCAACCTAGGAGCTGCCAAGTACAACCACAGTGTAAGGTTTAGTTGCCTTGTTTCAACGGTGCGTGTTGGGAGAGGGATGAGTTCACCTTTAGTTTTAGAGCCAAAGAAGATAGGACAGAAGGAAGACCAAATCTCCTGATAAGACAGCTGTTGTGTAACAGCTATCGCGCAACACTAAAATATAGAGCCTGAGGGAAGATTTTTATCAACGCATATCCCAATACTTGAATTTTGCTTGTTTAGGCAAAACGTATTGACATTATACTACACAAGTATTCCATTACAAACCTCTAGGCAGTAGGCTACAATACACACAAAGTATCTACTTAGTGATAATTCAATATTAGGACCTCATTATGGATTCATGGAAGCTTCCACACCAACAAAGAGCTTAAGTGCACATCACGGCTCTTTTTAATCAATTTACCAGGAAAAGCTTTGTAAAAAAAAAACACTATGTTATGCTGAGGTACTGCACTGTCTATGTAAATTAGGCAAGGTCATCACTGAGGAACAGTTGGCTATCTCATAGCTGTCGGGCAGAAACCTTTTGGGCTCCATTTTCGTCACAGCTAAACCCCTTATCCCTAAACTGCCTTTTTTTTTTTTTTTTTTACTATTTTGAAAAACATTTTTGAATAGTTAAAATGGCCAGTCTACAAGCTCACAATGTGTCGATGTAGATTGGATAGTTCTAATCTATAATCTAATCTAAAACTATTACATTGTTTAAACGAAGTTTAGGGATGAGGGGTTTAGCGGTGACGAAAATGGAGCCCCTTCTCTCCAAAATAAGCAAAAAAAAGTCAAGCGAAATAAGTGAAAATAGCCACACGCTAACAATGCGTCACATCCTGAAAAGGAACCGTTTTGGACATACAAGGTTTCCACCCCACATAGGTGATATTGGCACATGCGGCCGTTTAGGATTCAAAATGGTCACCTTGCAATTGAGCCCTGGACCAAGATGGCACCATCATGAAACACCATCACAAAATGAATATATCCACCACATGAATGAATATACCCACCACCAAATGAATATAATCACCATCAACGAAATGAGTTTTGATGGGTTTGTGATGCCCAGAACTTGCTCATGCAAGTGTGTCGTACACCTCTATGAACAAAAAGTGGTTGTGTGTGTGTGTGTGTTTCAGTGTGTACATTTATGAGAGCCACACAGGAGCATCGAAAAGCAACATACCGTGGAGACTTTGTGGACCACCTCCGGCATGAGCAGAAGGCCACGGGTGAAGGTGCGCGCCGCCACGAAGGCGCGCGTCAGCTGCAGGCGGAGCTTGCGCGGCACGTCGCCGAAGGGCTGCAGCTGCTCCGTGTGGCGGCTCACGCACTCCATGTAGGCGTCGCTGAACTCGTACTGCACGTTGACGAGGCGGAACATGCGCTCCAGCAGGTCCGCCCAGAAGTCCGACAGCATGGCGTCCAGGTTGACGGCGCCGCCGCCCAGCAGGTAGTAGCGCTTGAGCGACGCGAAGAAGTTCTTGAAGAGCTCGGCGTTCTGCACGTACATCATGCCGTACGTGCGCACGAACATGGTGTTGAGGGAGCGCTCTGCGTTCTCTAGCAGCTCGCGGAAGAACTCTGGTAAAGAGAAGGAGAAAAAAAAAGAGACAATGCAGATGAGGTTATATCCGTCGATGGTAAACACGAAACATTCACGGCAAACCATTTTCATTGTTAACATTTCAGAGTTCTTCTACAAAGATGGAGACAGTTTTAAGCAAGGAAATTTAATTAGCTCCGTTCTCATCTTTGAATCTGGGTCACATTGAAAACTAAAGAGACAAGAGGGCTGATTTTATCTAACATTACCCCGATACTCCCCATGTTTTCATTTTGCTTGTTTGGGCAACGCATTTTCAAAACTCTTTGAGTATACATTACAAAACCCTCAGCTTTATCAAACACACGCACACACGCACACACACACACACACACACACACACACAAAGACAATGCCAAGATGAGTGTCAAACCCTTCTATTGTACACGTTGTTGACTAAATTGGCATCAATAGTAACTCAACTATCACTGATAATCTTTTACATGACGGAACAAGAGTGAGTGAGCCGAGCACTACACAATACAAGGTCGTCTGTGGTTCTCAAACATTTTCATGTGAAGGACCCGACCCCCAAAATGATAGTATTAGGCCACCGACCCACATTTGAAAAGATTTGTCGACATTTGTCAAGATTTTTCTAGAAATAGCTGATTTAAAGCTCATAGGCGTGTTGTGACGAATCAAGATTTTTGAATAGCCAAAAATAAAATAGTTTCAACTGTTCCTCATTTAGCCGAGGACCCCCCTGGATCCTCCACAAGGACCCCTGCAAGTCTAAAAACTAAAAACTGCAGAAATCCATTTACGATAACACGACACACACAAGCAGCAAGATGGTTTATTCCACTTGACCCAAGAGAGATTTTTTTTAACAACATTCAGAAGAGTATTTCAGCAGAACACCGCACGCCATAAAAAAGAAATCTTGGAAGAACAACATGCGTAGAGGAATGCATTATGGGAAGAGGTCCGAGGTTTTTTTGGAGAGGGATGGAGAAGTTAAGCGGGGCGGCGGGTGAAAGGTGGAGCGAGGCGGCGGTGTGGAGTCTGGGAGCGCCGCTTCCTCCATTCAACGGAGAGGAGGGAAAAAAAGAAAAACGTCTCTACGCATCAAGCCTCTTCAAACTGACCACCGTCAATGGCATTTTTCTGTTGTCACATTCCATTCGCTTTCTTTCTTTCTCCGGGCTTCTCTTGGGACTGTCCTTCAGAGGGAAGCATTTTCAATAGGATTACTGAATAATGCCCCCCCCCCCCCCCCCCCCCCCTCGTCCAGTCTCTCCATATAGGGACCTGTAACCCCCCCCCCTCCCCCCCCCCCCGCAACAAACACACACACACACACACACACACACACACACACACACACATCTCTCTCCCTTCACTGCATTCACTTCATCAGTTGCTTCAGAAAGCTCTCTTCAGGCCGACACAGGGAACAATGACCTACTTCATCCTTAGGAATGTCCCCCCCCCCCCCCCCACACACACACACACACACACACACACACACACACACCACCTCCACCCACAAATAATCCAGCTCCCTCTCCCATGAACCCCCAGCCCATCCATTCCACACACACACACACTCACACTCACACTCACACTCTTAATCTGAACAAAATGAGAATTCCACTGCAGTCTCTCTCCCCAGAAAAAGGAGAAAAAGAAAACAAAATCCTACACGTCCATATTCTGTGCATGTGAAAACACACACAGGCAGGCGTGCACACACACACACTCACACACACACAATGTCCTTTCAATTCCCTCTCCCACTTTTTATCAACCCTTTTCTTCCCTACATACTACACACACACACCTTGTGTTCCAGTGCAGTTGCTCTGTAAACTCCAGAATCAGCCACTAGGTCGGACACACACACACACACACACACACACACACACACACACACACACACACACACACACACACACACACACACAGTGCTGCTGTCACTTCCACTTCAGAGTGACACACAAATGAGGTGGGGTGTGTGTGTGGGGGGGGGGGCAAAGTTGAGGGCTTTTTTAACTCCCAAATTCCCACTGTGTCGCCAAGGATACCGGAAACCACCACCACACACACACACACACACACACACACACACACACACACACAATTCCAGGCTCCATTGACAGAGATTAAAACAAAAGACAGCCTCCTCTCCTCCTACCAGATGAGGCACAAGTTTAAAGTCAGTGAAAGAAAGGTACATTGTAACGCTTTCCATTTCCTGTCCGTTACATTAACATCACGTTATTAACACTTCATCTGTTCTGCCTTGTTACACTGTCTCCACGTTCCATAATATGCGATACAACGATTCAGCACCAACCCACCAATTTTCCAAAAAAAGATTATACTGCCTTAAAATATGCACATTATGCGTGTGTCTGTGCACATGCACACATGTGTGGTTAGTAGTGGTGTGTGTGCGCACATGCGTGTGGTTAGTAGTGGTGTGTGTGTGTGCGTGCGCGCGCATGCATGCATTACACAGGCATCTTGCATTGTCATTAAAAACAGTTTATGACATGCGTGCGTCTGCCAACAGCTCCCCCTCAGGAGGTTTCCATTAAAACACACTGAGCTGACAGAATGTGGGTGAAAGGTTGCATGACAGAAAGACACGGAGAGAAAGGGCTAAATGTAACGTAGCAACATTCCCTATCAAGCACAACTTCTCTCATTGTGCCTCCTTTGGTGGCATGAGACACATCCACCCCTCCATCCAACTGTTCCCCCTCTCAATCCATCCATCGGACCCACCCACCCCTCCATCCATCAATCAATCCAGCCATATCCATCCATCCCTCCCTCACTCTCTCTCTCTCTCACATCACCTCCTGCCCTTCTTCAAGGAGGACTGAATTTACTCTCTGTGTCTGCCCCCCAGCCCACCCACCCCCCCAAGGTCTCTATAAAGTGCACTCCTCCCAGGACCGGCCCAGGCAGTAATTGCATCCTATTTGTGCCAATTAGTCACCGTCGCTTCTCTCTTTCTCTTATGGGATTCCACCCCTCCTGCTGTGTGTGTGAGCCTGCAGTGGTGTGGATGGACGTGTCCTGTGTGTGTGTGTGTGTGTGTGACTGTGTGTGTGTGTGTGTGTGTGTGTGTGTGTGTGTGTGTGTGTGTGTGTGTCTGTGTGTCTGTGTGTCTCTCTCTCTGAAGGGTCAAGGGGCTTTAATCCCAGTGCTTAGCTCCCAGACGATGACTGGCTCTTCGGAGCAGGGTCAGCGTGGGACTGGACAGACAGACTTGAGTCTAGGACAAACACAACCACGGAAAGAAAAGGCACAGCAACAACTATTTCTGTCCTGCACTTAATTGGCCATGACTCCTACCTCCGGGCGTATGAACACAGTCTGCGCATAACCACACACTCCACTTCCTCAGTTTATTTGTGTGTGTGTGTGTGTGTGTGTGTGTGTGTGTGTGTGTGTGTGTGTGTGTGTGTGTGTGTGTGTGTGTGTGTGTGTGTGTTTGCAGCTGTGTTTACACGTGCGTCCTACTCCAGATGAAGGGCAATTAGGACTGCGACGTCATCATCTGCATCTCGGTCGGCCACAGCGAATACAACAATGAGAGAGAGAGACACTTCCTTGCGTTTGGTTCCGCCAGGCAGGAAGTTGCCTGCTTCTGGGCTGTCTCAACGTGAGAACGAGAAAAATAATGGAAGCGGCAACCTGAGCCCCGTCATCTTATCCATGTAGAGAGAAAGCTCTAATGGGTCAGGTGGAGGAGAGAGAGAGAGCACAGCGGGCCTTTTGTGAAGGAATCACCCCCATCTAATCTAACCGACGACTCACACAGCGCTCTCTCTTTCAGTGTTCAGTCCTCCATATACCGGTGATTCATTTCACACAACCTTTTTGGATTTCAACGATGTCCCAGTGATTAGAACGCCCAAGTTTGAAGTCGGTCGGTAACCATACATGGGCATGTCGGTCAGATCGGAGGTTCTGGGCAAACCGACCTATCCGACTCAACGGCGGGGCACTGCACTCGTCCCTGGCGATGCGCAGCACCACATTTGAAGTCGGTGGACCTCTGATGTCACGCGAAAAGCGCTCATGTCACCATAACTCGGCCATAACCACAATTCAGCTACGCTCAAATAGGGAGTATGCCGTCTAAACTTAAATGTGTCGTCGGGACATCAGGCGCAAACAAATCAGGCAGCTCTACAAGGGCATGTCCATATGAGCATATATACTGAACATCAGGGATCTCCGTATATGTGTATAAAAGGGACAAGGACTGACAGATAGAGATTCTCCTTGTATGGGCATATATTGACATCAGGGACCTCCATACATGGGCATAAAAAAGGGACAAGGACTGATAGGGATATCTCCAAATATGGGTATCTCAGTCGGATCGGCAAAGGTGTGAGGGCCTCTAGTTAAAAAAAAAAAAAGAAGAGTTTCCCGATTACTTGATTCATTGAAAAAGTAATCAATAGAATGAATAATCACTAAGAAAATAATTGACGGTTGCGGCCCTAAACAGATGGGGTGGGAGACGTGGTTACGCGAGTCATGTACGGAAACAGCAAATGCACAGAGACGGCTGAAGAGAGAGATGAGCACAGGGACGAGAACTAGAGAGCCAAGAGCCATGAAACATGATAGACAGAGAGAGAGAGAGAAAGGTCTATGGGAGGAAGAGAGGGACTTTGGGAAGGCAGAGAGGAGAGATGGGGACAAAGGGAATAGAGAGAGGCATAGAGAAAGAGGGAAAGAGAGAGGGAGTGGGATCAAGCAGCCATCACATTCCGACACGTCACATTCCTGCTCACATCTGGCGGCAACACACACACACAGTTACCAACCCTCAACAAGGCTCACACCCATTAAGCATATGAACCCTACCTTTCCTATTCTGGGGGGGGGGGGGGGGGGGGGGACATTGTGTGAGCTTGTAGATCGGTTATTCTTAGATAATACAATATATTTTATTATCTAGAGGGGAAAAGTAGAAGCCTAGAAGGTGTACCGTGTAGTATATGGGTAACCCCAGTCAACTACTTATATAGGGCCGTATAAATGGTTAAACACAGGAGCCATCTCATATTGTTCTCCTGTTTGGTTAACAGGTGTAAGCTCCATTTCTCTAGTTGTGATTTTCTTCCCCATCATATCGTGATTTTTGAAAGGTTTTGAATGGGGCCTAAGTGGTTAAATACAACTTCTTTGTGTGTGTATTTTATATTAGACCATGTGTCAGAAGCACCGGTGAGCAGTTGGTCTCTCCAAAACATGGAATCGGAACACACAGATATCTGCCATGGGTCGGCTCTAGCATCACGGCTGGATTGCACAGATCTGGAGATGTGTCCTGCAGGCTCAGTGACTCAGCACCCAGACACTCCCCTCCCACCCACAGCAACCGAAACCCGACACCAATATTTACAGGCATGCACACATGCACATTTGAGCATACATATACACACACACACACACACACACACACACACACAGAGGGCAGGAAGTAGAGAGGAGCCTGGCAGCGGAGCAGAGACGTGTGTGTGGTCCGTCTCGAAGCGTTGAGATCGGGGGCACGGACAGACGGGCCTGACGGTGAGATGCTGAGAGACAGCTGGACGGACCAACGGACACAGACACACTGTCTCTGCTCCGCAGAGCAGGTGGGAATGTCCATCAAAAAAGAGCCGCTGGTGCAGGGACAAGACACTGGGAAAACGGGGATCTCTGCTCGCGCGCGCGTGTGTGTGTGTGCATGGGTGTGAGCGCGTGTGTGTGTGTGAGCAATGTAGATGGGAAACGCACACAGTAAAAAATCTGTAAATGTTAGTGTGTAAAAATGGACCTGTGAACATGTGTGTGTGTATGTGTGTGTGTAAGGGCTGAAGTTTTGCCTGATTCATAGTTGCGCTCCAGTGTCACGCCTGCTCGCAATGTAAGCCTGTAGATAGAATATTTCCGGCTTTAGGGGGAAAAAAATCACACTCGTATGAAAGTGAGTGGTGCAACTCCGTGTGGGGGTCCCAGGGGGATCCCTGGAAGTTCCAGACCCACAGGAACGCGCCCGCCCCGCGTCCGAAATGACAGTTACCGTGTGGGAGTCCCTCTACTGTGTGTGTGTGTGTGTGTGTGTGTGTGTGTGTGTGTGTGTGTCAGTCAACAGTGACACACAATTTTCAGGCTCGGACGGACAGGCAGCCAGCCAGGGACACACATAGCTGTCTATAGGAGTGGTTGCACCCATAGACATGTCTAAAGGCTAGATGGCTCAAGGCAGAGTCTCCGGGCGGCCATCTTGCTTTGGGGCTACAGAATGTTCTATGGCAGCTCAAACTAAAATAGTCATAACTCGCTCAAATCTTGACGGATTTACAAACGGGTTGGTTTATTACAAACGTTATCAACGTAGCTATGATTCAGGGTGCTTATCTGCTTCATATATTTTTTTTAATATGATCATCATATAAAAGCATACAAGTATGCAGACGTCTCTGACGTTTATAACAAAACAAACCGTTTCAAAACCGGTTGAAAATGTAGCAAGTTATGGTTATTTAAAAACTACATGCCCCATAGACCCGCAAGCGTGGGCGGGTCATCTAGATTTCTAGAGATCTATGGTTGCACCACTCAAAAAAAGGATAGTAATACAAACTGTGCACTCACGGTCAAAGTGGCTGTGCTTCTGTTTGAAGGTGCTTTGTAGGTTGGTGCTGAGCTGAGAGACCGGTGCTTTGAGGTCAGAATGACTCTGCTGGCTCAGCTTCTCCTCCATCTCCACCGTGCAGCAGGAGAAACCCTGAGGACACACCTTGAGAGGAGCTCCTGGAAGACAAAACACACACACACCACCACACCGGTCACACACTGCAACTCTGACTGACTGAAGACAAACACACCACAGCCTCCCGTTAAGGCGACTCCAGACCGAGGAAACTTGTCCAGACCAGTTAAAAGACTACTTAAAAACTCTCATATTGCAACAGACCAGCATTTCTTTATCTGCACAAAAGACAGTCTGACGACGAGGTCTGCTTATTATATGCGACTTTGGGCTAGTTGTCCTGTAACATAGCTTAATATTCATAGTTGCCCGTTGCTTTATGGTTTGGGCTTATTTCTGAAGTGTAGTTGCTTATTTGGGCTTGCTTTCGTGATTCATTAAAAAAATAGCTGATGTAATTAACAGGGCTCAAGTAGTGAAACTGGTTGTTTCTTTTGGATTTGTTTTCATAGACCTCGTCGCTTGTTTCACTCACAGACTCTGGCAACACAGCGCTTCGCACCAAAACAAACAAAGATAGCATTCTTTTCGCTAGTCTTGCTTTGGAGTTGATCGAGTTGATCGATTAGTATTACATATATTAATTGAGAGTTGGTATTGAGAATATGGTATCTAGTTGACACACTACACCAGTAGTCAGCCCTGAAACATGACAAGCAGACTAGAAGTCCACTCTACAGTGGAGTAATTTATCCCCCTCATCACTACAACATGGATAGCGTCACTCCCGACATCGGCAACCGACCGGACATGTTCGGTTCTTCATCAACGGGTTCAGATGCGTCGATAAGGCTCTAGGGACGGCAAGCGACGGGAGCTTCTCATCAGGGAGTTCACACTTTTAGACCATATCCCTGGTCATCATATGAGCATAGCTAACAATGGATGCCAAAAAAATTGGCAAATTCTCATTTGTGTATTTTTATATCAAAAGTCCATAAAATCGAATTTTTATTACTTCCTGAAAACGTACTGCGTGATGACGTGTCGAGGACCACATCGATAAAAGCCAATAAAAATGAAGCTCACCCGTTTAATTCCCCATATGTGCGCATCCGTTCAGCACAGCTGCTACTGATTACAGAAATCTATTTTATTCCCATTCAAGATAACATCCAGACAGTGTATTACTCGGTTTCAACTTAATCTTCACGCTAAAATATGTATCTTTAAACATTATAGGGTAGAAATAAGCCACATAACAGTAAACTGGTACAGCTGGCCGACCATCTGACTAAACAAAAGTAAACAAATGCGTAGTGTAATTCATTTTCAATGAGACCTGCATATTTCTTTTTCTGTACGCACGCAGAAGTCGATGGGCGACAACGCGAGCCCATTTCCACAACTCCTTGCAAAATGCGACTACTGGCAACCATTATTCCCAATGGCAGTTGCAAGGAGTTGCAGCTGGTGTGGTTTGGGCCTAAGCCAGTCAATTTCTTTTTTTTAATGAATCGAATAATCGAGAAGCGCGAGAAGCGATGTGTTTATTTATTTATTTTGTATTAACTTTAAACCCAGGGGTGTACTTGTTCATCATTGTTTGTGACATACTAGCATCATGTCCAGGGGATGTACTTGTAGATGGGCATGAAATCCTGTTTAACAGGACCTTTTGCACCTAGAGTCATATTATTACCAGCACAGTGTATCCTAAAACTCATTCGGAATTCAATGTGTATAGTACTGTACCTTGTCAGCTGCGGTTACATGAACCAATGTCTTTCATAATGAAAGAACGATGATTCATTTAATTAGGCTAAGAATGAATCATTCTTAGCCTAATGTAATGAATCTGATTGACGATTCATTTAGATGAGCGCTGATTTGATTATGTCCTGTTTACTCCCCATAACAGACCGTTTCTGACATGAACAAACAAACCAACAGTCATATCATAATATGGTAAGCCACTCCTGCAGTTATGTTATTAAATACATGGGCTAGGAGGAGTGCAGAATGTACACATAGAAACATATCACCAGAGGTCAGAAGGCGGAGCTTGGCGTCCCAACAAGCAAAACAGTGGTTCTCAAGTTAATCTCAACCTTTTTTTCAGAAAATATTTGGCTCTCCGGGTACCACCATTATGACGTTAAAATACGTCAAACAAATACAGTAGCATACACCCAACCAATCCCATCCTATTCACACAGGAGGGAGATTTGAAGGGCACTAACTGACTCTGAGACGACCACCACTGCAGTTTCTACGTTCAGCTGCTGCTGGACAAAATATTCTCTTTACACTTTTATAGTTCCATTTTAAGCCACTGTCTGCGTTGCCACCGTTTAGTTTGCTGTGATCCGTGAACGCATCGTCGGCAGTGCTCGGCACAAAGCCAACAACAACCCCCCCCCCCCCCCCCCCCCACACCCCCACCTTTGTCATGTTCAGGAAGATTTTTGGTACCACCAGAGGAGGTCCTTGGTATCACAGGTTGAGAATCATTAAATACCATACCAACCATGATAGAAGATGACAGGGACAATTTTTTATGACACCGAGTTATCTAGATTTATCTAGATCTCCTTACGGTTGCATGCGTCTTTCAGCAGCGCAGCCCCACTTGGCAGGGATCTGTCTGTTTCTGTCTCTCTCTCGCCGTGTGGGCTCTGACACAGACACAGACTCACACAGCTGGACTGTGCAGTGTGTGAGTGTGGGTTATATCGTGCTCAGTGTGAACGCTCCATAACAATCTGGTACTCAAACCTTTTCAATAAGGACCCCAAAATTGAAATGTAATTGGCCACGGACCCCCACCTGAAAAGGTTTTGTGCCAGGGACCGCCAGAATTGAATATTTGTGTTAAAAAAAGTATTAATACTAAGATTTATAAAAAGAAGGTCAAGCTTGCAGCACTGTGAGCTTGTATATCTGCTATTTTTTTAATATCCAACATTTAACAACAACCTTACACTCTATAACACATTGTGTGTATACAGTACAGTGTAGTAATTAATCACACAACTGACTGGAAATAATTTGAACATCCTGTCAGTACAACCCATCTTTCTGTCCATCACGCTCACAGCAGCCACAGCAGCCACCGCAGACCATTTCATCAAAGATTATATAGCAACAGTGGAAAAGAATATTAATATTTTCATCATGTATGATATTTCAATGTGCTTGATCATCGATGAACCTACTATATGAATGAACAAGACGGTTATTGGTTCTAACTTCTAAATATCGGTTTTGATATATGATGGGTTAATTGCCCTGGCAGAGCAAGCCCAGCCCTGTGTGTATATATGTATGTTACACACAGTCAAACTACTACACTGCATATACACAGAAACAGAACTACACACTACCCTCAATACACAATTACATGACACTACACTATTATACTATATTATTATTATTATTATTATACACAGTCACATTATACCATACATACACATTTGCAACACTATATAATACAACAACAGAGCAGACTTTCACTAATACAACAAGACACTGAGCAGCACACACAGAACTCATTCTGAGGACTGTATCATTACACAATGAACACACCGAAAACGCATTCGTACACGGTCAATCCCGGCCAAATCGGGATGTCTGGTCACCCTGTCCCTGTACACAATGTATTTCTATGAGAATACGCATGCAGACACCCAATTATACCACCCAGACTGGGAAGAAAATCTTCACGTGCGCAGCCATTCATTAACGCCTGCATTCATTAACATGGAAAACGAAGACAAGCAAGCAGCGGCCATGCAGTTATGCATGCGTGTCCTGTGGGTTTGGTGTGTTAATAATACTAGTCCTTACCCGTTGTGAGATATTTGCCCCCCCCTGGTGGCCGCGGGGGTACTGCGCCCTGGTCGCATTTTTAATTCACTAATAAATTCATTATTAATCATTAATGTGTCAAATCGAAAAAAGGGCTCCGTTACGCCCTCCATATTCATATGGTCAATGCCTGTGTGGGAGCGATTGGTGCAGGCAATGAGGAGATAATGCGGTGTTTCTGACACACACACACACACACACACACACACACACACACACACACACACACACACACACACACAGTTAGAATTATAGTATGATAAAAGCTTTGTTACAGACTGTAGCCTCAGCCTGTTTCAACTGGGGGTATTTGGATCATCTGAATTGACCTGTGGAGAGTTTATCTGCTTTTTTTTTGGTGAGAACGTACCAAATTAATTCAGGTGTGCAAACAACCACTATCCGTTTCGGACAGGGCATATATCCAGGAGCTATTTGTTGCAGGTAAGGTGACAATTTAATTCAAAGCAAATACATTACCCCATATTCCAATATACAAACTTTAATGAGCATCATAACAGCTTTATGGTCCCACTTTGATGGGAGACAAAGTCACTTTATAAATCACCTAGCAAGCTGAGACGCCTGTCTCTCATTCTTGCCACTTTGCCAGTGTTAAAATCTGAAAGTCAACACCGTGAAGGTGACGACACTGTTCGTCACAGCTGATCTCCACAATCATGCTCAGAATAGTGTCCCTATTCTGGGCATGTCATAATAATACATAAAAGATTCTGCCAAAATAGCTGATCTACAATCTCACAACGTAGACCGGCAAAGACATTTTCTGTAGCAGGCCAAATGTAGACGCCTAGGCGACCCAGGTCAACAAAGATGATTATTAACTGCAAACAAGCGGGTCCAGTTATTTTGTTGCGCTAGAAACGCTGTGAGTGCCAGCAGTAATCACAGACCTGGGCCTTGCACACACACACAGGTTGACAGTGTGAGAGTGACAGACAAGTGTCACTGTCAGACAGAGAAGAGGTTGTCGGACAAAACAGTAACACCTCAACACACCTCATCAGCCAGGCCTCTAATCAAAAGCATCAAATGGAACAGAGCCTACTGTGGGAACCTTTGACAGAGACTCAGTTTAGGATCAAATTAACAGGTCGGTGCTGACCATAGAAGGGTGAATGCAAAGTTGCAGCTGCAATAATGTTTTGTTTTAAAACGTGGCTGCTGGAATTTGGAGGCGAACACAGAGGTCCTTTCACTCCAGTCAGGAACCAACGGCCGCCAGGGCTCCGTGGCCTGCATGCCTCCCTCCAGCCCCTGGCCTCTGCAGCACTTCAACCCAACGCACATGGAACTTTTAAACTGTATTCATGACAATCCTTAAAGAGGTCTCTATAGTTTCATGCATCTATATTCAGTCTCTAGACGGAACACACTGCAACTGCAACTATACCGTTAGCTGCACCCTTGTGTGAAATTGTGCGTAGAAACATCATGCGTGTCTGAAATCTTGAAAGAACTTTGGTCGGAAAGACCGTTTGTTAGAACGACCTGTGACATTTTGGATTACAATGGCCAACGCTTTAAAGGACCACACCAGTGTTGTTGCATGTTGTGTACTTTCCTTAAATTACTGCTTTCAAAATCAATAAATCATAGACCGAAGTCTTGATTTTGGAATATTAACCAGATTTCACAATTTTCTTTACAACTTCCAGGTGAAGAAGCCCCCCCCCCCCTTATTATGTAACTTCACGATGCCATGAAAAATGTTAGAATTTTGATAATTAAACAATCCCAATAAGACAATTCATGCCTGAACTTAAATCAGTGCTTTCATTCAACTACACATACAGAAAAATGTAGTTGAATGAAAACTTACAGTATCTCAAGCAAGTCTCTGCAAGTTCATTTTCATACCGTAATGAAATGAATGGAAACCTTTCCTGGAAAGGCAGGGGGGAACCAAGGAAGGAATAGCAAACAACAGCATGCTTTGGGAAACGGTCAGCAGTAATGTAAAATATACATGACTTGTAGTCAATGGGCTAAACATGCAAAAAAAAAGAAAAACACACAGGCATGTCCTTTTGGAGGTACCGTTCACTAAAACAGATGACCTAAACAGAGCATTGGCGGGGTGGGATGCAGCACCCACCTACCGTTACCCTCAACTCTTAAACTGGACCCCTCGGTCTGGGAACAAGTCCAAATAAGGCTCAACTCACTCTTTCTCTCACTTAACCCCCCTCCTTCACTCACTCCCTCTCTCACTTTCTCACCCCACATATACATACTCATTTCTCTCGCCCTCCCTCTCTCTCTCTCTCTCTCTCTCACACACACACACTCAGTTGGCAGCCACTACCTAAACACATTCACACATCGCATCAGTGCTCACACATAGTTCTTTGTACCGACATGACTGCAGGGAAGAGACCCAAAGTCAGCAGTGAGTGGGCACACACACACACACACACACACACACACACACACACACACACACACACACACACCTCGGTGAAACAGCCATTCAGTGTGTCCCGAGCGGAGCCAATCAAACGCACTACATCCATGTTACCAAAGTACACAAATAAAAGTGAGCTGGTCAATATTTCACAGGAATGTCTGTACAAATGTGACATTGTTAGCTCAAAGGATTAGGTCTCTCAGAACTGAAGATTCCTTAGCTAATGCATACTTTGTAAAAACACCGGGAGAGCCAATTTTCTTTCCTCAAAAACCACCGGGAGGAAAATGGCAAGGGCCCGTCCTGGAACATGATAGCGTGAACAGCTAGGAGGAGTCAAGCCTGGTTTACACTTTGCCATATGATCACGTTACACGCCAAAAATGGCCGATTGTATGACACAATTCAACCTTGGGTAACCAACCAGGGGAAACCGACCAGGGGTTCGTTCGCAATCTACCAGTAGCTCGCAAGAGCCATTCAAGTAGATCCCGGAGTGAGCGGGCGTCAGACTGACAAGCAGCCAGCCATCACTAGGGCTAGGGATAGGGTGTAGTAATTTCGGAACAATGAGCCTTCGGACTAATGACACGGAACCGAGGACTGAGCTAGAGACCAGGACTTTTGGTCACTTGGTGAGCAGAGAGAAGTATCCCCTTGATTGTGTCTTGTGCACTCAAGCCGCATGCCTACTTTGGCTCCACTTATGTGAAATGGCCTTTTCGCAAATGGAAATAATAAAATCACACGCAATCAAATAATGAACTCATATGACTGACTCACATCTTCAAAACGTCTGCAGATAATGTGCAGTCACAGCAGTCTCATTAAAGGTGGGCTGACCCTGGGAGTACTGTATCCATATCTGTGCAAATATATGGTCATGTTCAAATGTATTTGTCATTTGAACATCTGTAAATGTCAGTATCGAACTGACAAACTAAATATTGTGCTGTAAAAAGCAATTAATTTCATGTCCTATGCGTTTTTTTATTTTTTAAACTCAGAAATCACAAAAAACAAGTGTTTAACATATTTTAGTGGTAGATCATGGCTTACAATTGGGAATAAAATGGGCTCTTGGGCTTGAAAAGGTTGGTTACCACTGGTTGACTAACGGGCGCATCAGTAGTTTCTTTGCCATTAGCGACATGAATAGTAAGTAAGACTGAGCTCCTTTGAAAGCTGCAATATGTAAGTCCAATGAAATATTGCACTTTTATGATATCCGGACAGTACTACTTGTCAACCAGTAGGTGTCCTACCTGACGCCAAGGTCTAAATGCCTCAGTGGAAGACCACCTCCTACCACTGCAGATGTGCTACTTATATTGTATCAAGAAAGCTACCAGACAGATAAAATATAACCTTTTATATTCATTAAAAGATTAATTCCGGATTTCAGCTTTAATGATGTAATGTCTAATAGAACACAGAGGCAGGTCATTGTCCCAAGTGTCACTCAAGTTAAAGATGGCTATTTATGGCGCTCAAAACAAGAGAACAGCTTGAGACAACAGCTTGTAAACAAACATGTGACAGTGTGTGATGGTATTCATCCAGCGCTCCGCTGACTCTCTGCGTTTCCTTTTGTGGGAGACCAGCATCCCCTTTAAACGGCTCATAAAATAAGTCACTTCCCTTTGACGCTGGCCTGCCTCTCAGACCAGCGTGGGGGGAAGGGGGAAACGCCTCACGGACAAAACCCAGATTAGACACCTCGCCGCCCCCTCGGCCTGCCATCATGTGCCACTGAACCAGACAGACCTCCGTCCCCCTGCCCCAACCCCACCACCACCACCCTGCAGGCTTAGCCAGCGGGGTCAAGGGTTAACAGCCACCCCTATGAGAGAGGTCCCGTCCTCTGACCCCCCCCCCCCCCCCCCCCCCCTTCCACCAGTCAGAACATCCACCTCACACAGTAACACACCTCTAGCCACACACACACACACACACACACACATTAACCATTCCCACACAAATCCAAAGAGAGAGAGAGAGTGCGCACATACAGGCAATTAAGACCCGTAAAAGACACAGACACTCACAATACACATAAATAGAAACTTTAACAGCCACACACTTCAATCACAAGCCATAAAAAATAAAAGTCTCTGAGGGATTATTTCCGTACCCCTGTGTGAACTCAGGCCGCCACCTAAACCGCTAACAGAGAGCGAGCAGGGAAGGAGGAGGCCCCTAGGGGCCACAGAATGGCCACTGACATCTCTGTCACTAATAGAAGGCAGCTACAGTGAACCACAGCGAACTACTCCCCTGGCCCAGTCAGACAACACACACACACACACACACACACATACGATAAACAACCATGAGATATACTGCATGCTGCTGCTGCTGCTGCATATGGTTAATGGGTCATACAGTGCAAACCTTGTTAGTTCAAACTAGAGCTATGGGAATGAGGTTACCACCAACCAGGGAAATGTTTGGATGATATTATTATTATTATATCAATATTATTGTGATATGAGACTAGATATCGTCTTTTGGATTGTATGATATGTGTCGTCCTGCTTTCCTGGTTTTAATTGCTTCCGTCGTATTTGATACTTGGACATTTGTCAGACATCAAAATGTAAAGAAGAAACGGCGAAAATAGCCGACATACAAGCTTGAGACTCTAGAGCTTGTAGCTGCAAACCATTTGAACATGAAAGATGTAAAAAGAAACCCGACAGATATAGTGTTCAACATCATAGGTTTACAGGTGTTAAAAGGATCCCTGGCTAATAAGACAAATATGCCTTAAAACATTATACTTGCCCTCTATAGCTAAAATAAAAAAGAAGTACAAAATTAATCACACCCGTGTGAAGTGATGGGCGCTCTAATCATCGTACATCATCATCAAGAATGGTGGTTCCTTATTGGCCAAGGGTGGCCACTGAGCCGATTTGCAACTGCTCCTGTCGCAAGTTGATGATGTCATATGTCCAATGGACATTATGACATCATCAACTTGCGACAGGAGCCAGTTCCTATTGAGTGAAAGATTCTTTATTTATTTTTAAGGTGGTTTTATTTTTTTAATTTTAGTTGTAGAGGACAAGTATAATGTTTTAAGGCATATTTGTCTTATTACTAGCCAGGGATCCTTTTTAGGCCAGACGTCGAAATTTTAAAAAATGTCTTCTAAATCATGACAATTTTCTGAAAAACCTATGTTTCTATGTCAGTGGTTCTCAAACTATTTCATGTCAAGGAGCCCCAGAATTATGTATGTATTTCTCCGCCGATCCCCACCTGAGAATATGTTGTTCCAGGGACCCTCCCAGGAGCAAAGATTTGAGTTAAAAATGTTCACTCTGAAAGAATATATATTCCAAATTTGCACCACATTTTCACGACTTTTCAAAAATAGCAGACCTACAAGCTCGTAGCGCACCACTCGGTGGCGCGCTATGAGCTTGTACATCTGCTAAAGTATAACATAACGCCTAAAACACCAAAAGGGGTTCCCGCCCAAAATGGGATAAAAAATAATAATTGGGTGAATTTCTTGAAATCAGTCGATTGCAGTTCAGTCAGTGCAACTCAAACATTAGCCCAATAGTTTAATTACCAAGCTGGCTGTTACTATCATGGGATTATTTGCGTTGAAAGAAGAAAAGAAAAAAAATTAAAAGAAATCCAAAAACAGGAAGGACTCCAATTCAAAACATCATCAACAAATAAATCAAATGGGCCATGGTTACAGATGTGAATGTGTCACATGCATTGGCAGAAAGTCAACCATTGAAACCCTGTACTTAGTTGACCGGAGTCCACCAGGCATCTATAGAGGGAATGCGCATGCAAAAAGTGAATGGCAAATCGAGTGGCAAAGTGAGTGACAAAAGTGAATTTAATGTCATTAAATGTCAAGTCATTTAATGCAATCCAATAGGACTTTTCTGTTTGGATGTATGGGCTTGTCAAGGCCAGAAAGTAGTATTTGCCACTCAGTAGGCGTTCCCGCATAACATCCGGGTATGATGATGATGTCACGCGCATACCCTCTATACTAGGCCCCCAAATATTTCCCCTCTACACTAAATACATTTGCTTAAAATAGCCGATCTACAAGCTCAGAGCGACTGTTGGTCCTGGAATAAGGACACTAGGGCAGTGGTTCTCAAAGAGAATGCACATCACATTCATTTTAACTAACATTTTCAAAATAGTTTCTAAAAGTATTGCACATTAATTTTCAAATAATGTGCAATATATATATATATATATATATATATATAATTTTAAATAGAACAAAAAAATAATAATCTTTACATGAAAAGGTTTGAGAAGTCCATGTGGTTTACCAATAGGAGCAGCCCTGCAGACATAACAATCAGTTCCCCATGTTCCTCCTACAACTAGGCTAGTCAATTTGGAGGGGGACATTTGCTGGACAACTTTCTTCTGCTCCACAACAGGGTTGTCGTGACATTTTAGTTGACGATTAATTGTCAATACAAATGATTGTGGTCATTTAATTGTGTTTTTGCCATTGGACAATGTAAAGCATAAATACATTTTATATTTCTGTTTACCTTTAATTTAGGTTTTGTAAATTGGCATTGCTCATTATGACAAATAACTTGTATAACCTATACAAACTACAAAGCCCCACTGAAATACAAATACAAATAAATAATGTACACTGGCCAAAACAGGCGAAAAAATGTAAGTATTAACGTACAACTTTTTTCTCACCACTTTTTTTTCCCTCCCCAATTTAGTCGTTAAGCCAATTGATTCGACCCCACACACATTTCTGTGTCATCTTGTCACTGCTGTTGTATTCCACTGATTCACCTACCAGTGAGGAGCCTTCGTCCTACTCCTCCAACCCAACACTCTCTGCCGACAGGTGCCGTCCCAGCCGGATTACTTGCAGACAGTGTACCCTGCCCAGTCCCCACCCAGCTGCCCTCCGTCCCCCGACGATGGGCCAATTGTGTGTAGACAAAGCCAGGTGCACCACGGTGGATTCTAACTCACAACCCTCCATGGTGCTGGGCAGGCAATTTTGCCACTGCGCCGCCTCAATTTTAAAAAGCCCAAACACCAGGTTGAACACGGTTAAGTCAGACATAATGATGGATTGGAAATATTACATTTCTAGACATTTAATCCAGCCGATTTCACACAGATGAATGGAAACGATTCTCATGATTACGCAAAATAAATGTGATTAGCTCAAATAATTGCAATCAGACGATTATGTAATGATTGTTACAGCAATCCCATGAAGGCTGTCTGACCTTAAGTCTGCTGAGGAGGAGAGTCCAGCAAGACGTGCAGCTGGCTTCAAATGTGAGTTTGTGAGTAATGAGTCTCACGTCTGTAATACACTTGATATTCTTTTACCGTCTCGGCCAGAGAAATTAGAGGGGAGTAGAATGACGCTCTAGTGAAAGAAAAGAGATTCAGAAAAAGAACAGCTAAACCGCCGGGTATTTCATTTCTAAAATCATAGCAATTACTTTTCCCTAAGACTCATTCACTCTGCAGTCTCTCTTGTTGCAGCATGTCAGGTAGTCTCCCCTTCTGTTTTCTCTCTGCTCTCTCCTCTCTGTCACTCAGCTGTCTGCCAACAGTCTACCAACCGTGTTCCAAGCCCGAGTGTGCAGTGAAAGCAAAACATTTTTCTTATTAATTTCTCTTTTTGGCATTTCCTTTCGCCCGTTCTGCCGAAATATAATATAATTCGTGGACACCCGCTGAATAAGATGGTAAAAAATGTTCCAAGTCGCCCCTTAACACAGTCATGATTCTGTGAGTGTTTCTGCTGGGGACTTTCCCTTCTGCGTTCAACTGCCATAGACCATAAAAATGCACACAGATATGTATCGCAGTCACGCACCCAATACACAAGCCAATGTTGAATTGAAACAGAAGCCAAGACACAACAAAATCTTCAGTGTTAATTTAACTCTGAGCAGAATCTTCAATTTAACGCAAAGATTGTGAGAATGGTTCCTGGCTGCACACAGTCTGTGCACCATTTTTTTTAACTGAACTGAACAGGGGATTTTGCTGTGCAGACTGCAGAAGACTCATGTCTGTACTCTCTAGTTAATTATACAGCATGATAACCGATTCAACTCAGTGCCCCTGAATGTATATTCCCCTTTGCTCTTCTTTCAGTACCACGGTCGGCTGATTCAGTGCAATAAACAAGAGCAATGTTCTGTATAGATCCTGTAATAAATTGCCTACTTTGCTGTGTTGATATTTGTGTATTTTCATCCTCCATACTGTCCCCCCAGAGAGCAGCCAGTCAAGTGACCTTGCGAGTTAAAACGTACACGAAAACCGATTATGAATCTGTGCAATTGTCTCCTGAGGTTGTCTTGACACCATTAGACCTGTGCGTGGGAGGGGGGAAACTATACTGGAGTTTAATTTGATACTTTCCACCGCATTGTAAAAAAAAAAAAAAAAGAAACTTATTTAATTAGGCTGCTTGACAAAAAGATGGTTTTTATTTACAGTAAGAGCCTGGAGGGGTAAAGTGCAGAAGGAGGGAAGGTTACAAACATTCATCCATTCAGTGAAAACCCCAGTGTTTTTGCTACATTAGAAAGGGCCAATAACTAGGACGTTGAAAGCTGGAGTAACCATTATATTTAATAACAATGAATGCAAAACCATAATAATGATTTTTCTATCAAAAAGTTGGTTTTGGAAATGAAAAAAAGCAGATCAAATACTGTGCTCGGATATCTGAAATGTTATTATACCCAGGGGCTTTATAATGTTATTTCTTTTTTTTTTAGATAAATACAATAACAGCCTGCAGTAATTTCTTTTATAAAAAGATGAAAAGAAAAGAATATTATTGAGTCATGGTCAGTGTATGTAATGTGACCGCAAGTCGTATTTACTATGAAAACGTGCATTTCCCTTCAGTCCGTTAGTCACGCCTCCATATATGGTCACGCATTGTGACATCACGTCTAGTCACCCATGCCTCCATATATGGTGATGCCTCGTGACAAGTTAAAGTGACGCATCATAAAGTGTCATCATAAAGTGCCAAGAGCCAAGTGATTCATCATGCATGGCATCACGTGACATCATCAGGGATCTCCATATATGGGCATATGTAGACGTGGCGTAGACGACGTCGCCAGGGGCACCATATATGGGAATGTCAATATATGGCCATATCATTTCCCGTTGGTAAGTTCATCACCTAGATCTGCATATATGGAGCCGGGCAGAATTTAACTCTACATCTGACCTCAAACCCTTAGATCTATTCTCTATATGGAGCTTACATGTTTTGACATTCCATATGTTGATCCTTCCCCACCCGTCCTTCCTGTTCCGACGTTCCATAATTATGTTGATCTGACCTCATCGAACCATGTACACTCAAGACACGCTCCATATATGGCCATTGGCCAGTACAGAATAAATTCCATTATGTTGATGTGACCACCCATTCCAAAGCGCCAGGGCTCGCCCAGCAGTCTGCCGTCACCCAGGCAGATGTGTGCACTCCTAGTTCTGCACCCAGTATGATTTACAACACAGTACTGCACTCAGTACTGCAGAGTACGGCACAGTAGGACTACAACAATGTATTGCAGCCTGGACAGTGAACAATATAATTGGTGCACACAGTCACACACCTGGTAGGATGCAAATGTGGCAGGCTAAGCGATATGTCACCGTTTATCATTCAAAAAGGCTTTATGCATGTACTGTATACAAGTAGGACGCGCAAACGCGGGAAGCGAACGCAGCTCGTTTGTGTGTGTGTGTGTGTGTGTGTGCGTGCTACAGCTGCGCCCTCTGGTGGCGGGCGGGTGGTGTCACATCGGGACAGACAGACACACACACACACACAGACAGACACGATCTGCAGGGTCTCATAGTTAGTGCTCAATGCGTTCGCAATCACTGCGTTCACAATAAGCCATATAATAGTCATAAAGCTAATCGTCCATGTTCCCCCATTTGCAGCTCCGATTTCACACAAAAAACATTATCACACTTAAACAGAAACAGAGCCAGGTTGCCAACTATAAATAAATTCCTTTTAAAAAGCCAAGACAAACCGAACACACTGAGACAGTTAAGATACCATTACAGCGAAAGAGAAAATGTTCAACAATATCAGCCTGTAAGAGGAACCAGAACAGCTCATATGGAGCTCATCAGAGTAGGAGGAAAGCTCCAAACTTCACTGCCTCGCAAAAAGAGTGGAATGACAAGTTTACAGCAGTTTAGCCAAACCAATAATGCTTTTCAAGTCTTACTTCATGAGAGGATCGAGTCCAAGAGTGTGCTGGAAAAAAAAGTGGCAAGGGAACTCAGCCTGTAGTATTGAAAAAACAAAATGGAGGCAATCCCGACATCCACGCATCTGGTATAGTCACTCATCTGCTCACAGCGTCCCTCTGACAAGGTGAAGAATAGCTTAGCTGCAAATCTTCCGTGAACTTTCCCCATGTGTTCTACTCTCACAACGTCATGATAAACATTTGTGTCAAGAAAGAAAAAAGAGGATTCATCTCTCGGCCTTCCGCGGCAGCTGAGGTGACAAGCGTTTCCGTTTAGTGTCTTTGCAGCATTAACCCTCAGCAGAAAGACATATCCCCCCCTCGACGCCAGAGGGAGGGCAGGTGCTGTGCTAACGAGGAAGTGTGTTAACGAGCAGGATATCCCACGCCACAGAGATATGCTGACCCTAGCAGGCGGCGGGAAGATGTTTTCAGCATGAGAACGCTCCAGCAAACAACCTCATGACTCTCACAGCCAGCCTGAAGCGTCTCAGCAAGGCCACCACTTTCAGCAGTTAAATCAAACTTTATAATCTGTAAAAAGTAATGCCCGGTAAAACCAATTTAGACCCGAGGGCGAAACGCCTTCTAAATCCTGACCTATGTTTTCAGAAAAAGATTATGTTGCTATACTGTACAACAACAATAGGGGTCTAAATGGGTTAAAGGACGACTCGAGGACAGTTGAGGACAGTTCAGAAACCCGCCTACCGGGGACATTCTTGATGGGGCATCCAAGCTAATACAAACTGCTGGGCTTTCTATTCCTGGAAAGTTAACAAGCTGTAATTGAAGCCATTGTTCTCACGTTAATAAAAGAAAATGAAATCTTGAGGAAATGAGGGAGACACAGGCCGAGTAGAAAGAAATAGTACCATTTTATCATGGGCTTTACCTGCGGTTACAACAACTTCTGCACCCATGTGGAACGTTGCCGTCTTTATCCTGGAAGGTCATGTGATCAATCATGCCTCACATGATCACTCATGACACTTCTAACCTCTGACATAGCACTGAGCCCTCAGAAGTTAAAACAAACAACAATTGAGGATGACCAGTAGCGACCGCGAGAAAATGTGGTCGCCAGTATAAAAGTCTTTGTGATAAGCATTGACCTGCAGGGATCAGCATCTGATCATCACAGACTCCATTTAGCAGAACACTCCTGACACTGAGTTTTTCACTCGAGTACTCTCTCTAGAGTGAATTATTTTACAGCTGAGCAGTCAAGCCACAAGGCCTTGAATAACGCCTGCGTGGAGTGATGTTTCCTTAAATAAATTGGGGATTAAAATCCTCCTCCGAAACACAGCTGTCAAAACACCAAACTCCCAAAATTTGCTTTTCAGATGGCATGACAGCGATGAAAAAGGCATGCATGTTGTGTGCTGTGGGCTGGCGTTTCGAGGCAGGGCAGGGCAGGGCTCATTAGAAACACCAGGCGCAGTGGCCACAACGCTCAGCAGCTACCAAGGCAGCAACAGGCTTTCACGTCAGCAGCAGCCAACCTCTTATTCAGAGTGAATTCAGATGCAGATTAAAAATCATTTTCCGCACGAGCCCTTTCACCATGTACAAACCTCCGCACGAGCATGAATGAAGTACTGTTGTTGTTTCTTGTGTTAAAAAGGCACGCGGTCACGCAAACAAGCGCACACTGAGACTCATAAATCTGAGCAACTCCTCTCTGCCACTAGAGTCCATCCTGTGTGATTGCTAAAGCAGTCGGAGGCTCTCTGGCCAATTAAAACTCTCCATTTGTGAACATTCCAAAATGCTGTCATCCATGAACATTTACCCAGAAGCCCCTGGGGGGATTCCACAACACGGCCCTGGCCTCTTGCTCTGTCTGTTTCCCTCTTCCCCCCGCCAGGCCTGCGTCTCTGCCTTTGTCTCCGCGGCACAAAAGCTCCCTGCCTACACCACTTCCCAGGTCACTGCTTTGTCAATGATTTAACTCGCTACTGCACTTCCCAGAGTACATTTAAAAAGTCAGCGACCAACGCGGACCACAGGGGCTGTACGCACGCGTGACTTTATCCCTAACCGTTACTTGTTGCAACAACGCTGGAAAAATGTTTTAACCACTTTTCAACATGACGTCCCTATTATGGGTATGTCGTTATATGCAAAAAATGTGTGTGCAAAAAATAGCAGATCTATGAGCTTGTACATCAGCTATTTTTGCACAAGTGATTAAAGATTGTTTGTGTGTGTGTGTGTGTGTGTGTGTGTGTGTGTGTGTGTGTGTGTGTGTGGCATTTTTAGGCTTTATTTAGATACGAGTGTAGAGAGAGAAAACCTAGGGCCGGGTCCTCGCTACTCACAAGGAGCATGTGGTCAGACATGCGCTAACTGTCACTAGTCAATTCAATTCAATAGTCACCTCCCTTCCACACACACACGGACATTTTGCCCACGAAATGTCTTCTTGCAATAGAAAAATACTAGATGAAAAGTCCTCTTCTGGACTGTCTGACCCTGGCCTGTGAAATTGTTTGGAGGTAAATATAGCTGACGAGTAGCAGATTGTGTGAAACACATTTCCATGAAGTGTGTGATAGCAGATCAGACGCGGACAGCTGAACTCTTTTGATTCTCACAGCAGGACAATGTTCAGGTGGGAGAGATTAAATCGGCCTCCCGTCCCTTCCCCAGGTACAAAAAGCAACCTCGACAAGTAGCAAATAATGACAATCAATAGGGTCAAGGGAAAGAGTGGGTGTTTGTGTGTGTGTGTGTGTGTGTGTGTGTGTGTGTGTGTGTGTGTGTGTGTGTGTGTGTGTGTGTGTGTGTGTACTGTGAGATAAAGATAAACAAAGGGAGAACAGAAGAGGGTGGGTTTCTATGGTCAGTCACCCAGACAGGTTAATCCACTGTTGGTGTGTGTTAATTAGTCAAGTTAATGTCATGAGAAAGAGTGGGTGTGTAAGAGTAACATTCTTTGTGTGTGTGTGTGTGTGTGTGTGGGGGGGGGGGGGGCTTGTAGATGAGAGTATACGTGCAAACCCCAAAACATCAATAAATACACAGACGCAGCAACCAAAGGGTCAGTCTCCCAGCGTTGTTGGGAAACGTGCACTCTGTGCAAGACAGAGAGCCAGAGCTAAGCACATTAGAAAACATCTAAATCTCACCATTTACTTGCCCAGATGCCAAATAGACGATTAGACGCTAGACTTCGGCAGCGTTATTTCCCCCCTCCCTTCCGGGCCATTACATGGCATTTTATAAACACACGATAATAAAATAGCAGATCTACATGCTCACGACTTGCTTCTCGAATCTTGATGGATCAGAAAAGTCAGATAGAATAATCACTAAGAGAGTAATGGACAGTTGCAGCAATACTCGTGTTAACAGAGGAGTGTGAACAGAGAAGAGGAGAGAAAAAGAACATCTGCTGTTTGACTTCGGTGCTGCTTCCATGTGTCATCTTTCGCGGAATCGCGCGGAGCTTGTTTGTCATCCTTGTGATGAACGCAGAGATTGGTGACTGGCTGTTTAACAGCTGCTACTCCCATCTGTAAAAGTCTGCACAATTCAACTTCTCCTATTCTATGAAGTACGCCGATTTAAAGCTGCAATGCGTAACTTGTATGTCCCACCCAAGAACTGAACCCGGTGTCCCCCACACAAGCACAGAACTTTGAACTGTTGAACCAATACAGAAAGCTGTTTGAGCAGAGCATGTATGTTGCCTATTGAACTTATTGCGATACCACTTGTCAACTAAGTTCACCCAGACAGGTTAACCCATTTAGACCCGAGGACGATTCTACAAATGCCTTCTAAATAAGACAGTTTTCTGAAAAACCTGTTTCGTTGTCATTCTCAAACATTTTCATGTCAAGGACCCCCAAAAATATATATGTATTTGGCCGCCGACCCCCATCTGAAAATATGTTGTTCCAGTGACCCCTCAGAAGCAAAGATACGAGTTTAAACATTTCGCTCTGAAAGAATATATATTAAAAAATGTGCACCACATTTTCACGATTTTTCAAAAATAGGAGATCTACAAGCACTAAGTGCCACACTACGAGCTTGTAGATCTGCTATTTTTCAATAGCTAAAGTATAACATATTGCTTAAAACACCAAAAGGGGTTCCCGTACGGAATGGGTTAAAACACCAAAAGGGGTTCCCGGCCGGAATGGCGTAATCTGGGTGAACAAACAGGATCTACATTTCTAAATACAAGAGCAGGGAGACCAACTATAATGAAAACTACTAATGTTTTTGTTAGCATACTCTTAGATAGATAGATCAAAATTATGTTTTATTCTATTTTTTTAAAGTTACGGATTGCAGCTTTAACAGTGAACGGACAAGAACGTGCATGGCACATCTTGTAGACTGTTCAAACCGTGTTGTTTTGCCTTCCATCCACACAGGGAAGCAGCAACATGCCTTAACATCCGCTCTCTCCATCCAGAGAGGAGGCGGTCATGATTCATGTCAACAGCAGACTAATCCTATACATTCCCTCCGCAAGCTCCTCCTCAGGTATGTGCTCTGTATGAGTTTTTGATCTGCTGCCTTTCCCATCTATTCCACCTTTACACTGTGAGTGTGTGTGTGGCAGACAGACAGAAAAAGTCAAAAGATGAACAGAGAGAGAGAGAGAGAGACAGCGAGACTGTTATCTTCCAGATTTGCAGAGACAGGCAGAGGTTTCTGCAAGACAAGCGGGAGTGAGGACAAGTTACAGCACAGCGTGATTATCACAAGGAAAGAAGAGGAGGAGAAAGACGGAAGAGGCACAAAAGATCTTCCTTTGGCGTGGCCCTCGCCTCCCCTCTCTCAGCCCTCCCTCTTTCTACCGACTGACTCATGGCACACAAATGAAAACACACTTTAAAAGGAGAAGATGAAGAAGAAACCGTCTTTACTTAAGGCCAAGTGCTTTACCATTGGACCCTGTGCAAACATGGAGGAGCTGTCAGAGACTACTGTTGGATCAACTCACAGCCTGAGAGAGACTGAACTAAACTTTCAAAAGGAATGACGGTCATATTATGCCAGCTTGTGCCAAGCTAAACCCCTTTAAAAGTACTGTCATGACTCGTCATGACTGCATCTTACAAAACATTACAAAAAAGATATATTATATATTAAACTCAAGAATTAAATTAAGGTGCCTTTCACAACTAAAGATCAAGAACCAAATTGTTAATTTATTAGATCATATTTTTGTTAAAGTTTACAGATAAATGCTATTCTTTATTGAAGGTGTTACGTTTAAATTATGGGTGCCCAAAACTCAAAAGGTAGATCGTAGATCACAAAGCGTGTGCAGGTAGATCACCACATAAAATATAATTTAAAAAAAGCATCTGCCACTTGAATTAAGGGGACTGCATTGAATGACCTGTCAGCTCAAACCCACAATGCAATACTTTGTTTTCAAGAGTGTTGTGCACAAACGTCAGTAGCATTACATAAGTTATACAAAACAAAACAGTTCCAATTCCATTGCCCCCCTCTATTTCCCATTCCGAGTGTGTTTGTCTGTTTTGTGTGTGTGTGTGTAACACACCTCTATTCCAAAGCCCCTTCAGGTACATTTTGAAAAGAAAATTCAGCAATGGGATAATATTGTTTTGGGGTGGGTAGATCTTGTTGAGCTGGTCATTTTGAAAGTAGCTCTTAACCCATTCTGACCGGGCACCCATTTTGGTGTTGGCATCATGTTATGCTTTAGCTATTGAAAAATAGCAGATCTACAAGCTCATATCGCGCCACCGAGTGGCGCGATACGAGCTTGTAGGTCTGCTATTTTTGAAAAATCAAAGACACTTTTAGAACCTGATCTCAGGTCAGAATGGGTTATTAATGAAACTGTCAGGATGTAATAGACATTTTTAGAATCTGATCTCAGGTCAGAATGGGTTAGGTCAAAAGAGTGCGGGCACCACATGCTTGCCGGATGGTGAAGAGTAGCGCGTGTCTGTGCCTAGTTTGCCTACTGTAAGGTAGTAACAGTAAATTAGCGAACTGTTGCTCTGAATTCTGTGACCAGAGATCTTACGCCCGTGCAGAGTAGCTATGGGAAAGCATTATGGACTACCCATTGGATTAAAAGGACAGCCAATGAGGTTGCCTTGGTCCACAAGCTGATAAAAAAATCTCTCTCTCTCATGCATTTACACATTTAACTAAAACCACCCAACCACCTCTCAACGCCGCCACTAAGAATTCAAAAAATTCATCTTGGCTGAAACATTCGAGAGCTTTTAAAAGATTTAACACACAAACAATATGTTTCAGCGTTGCCAGTAAAAGCCAGCGAGCCCCTCCTGAGGACAATGTTTATAACAGACATCCAAAAAGCAGTGAGGTCCACCAGATGTTGGGGGCAGGACAGGCCCTGCCGTAGCCCCCCCAGGCACAATGAGGTCAGGTAGAAGATCAAGTTTCTGGAAGCTCAAAAGCAGTGATTCTGATATACCTGTTGGACTGTGGGAAACTGGACACCGAGAGAGGGGGCGGTGGGAACTTAGAGACCAACTCATAGCCGACTGTCAAAAGAAAGCTTAAACCTTAAGGTACAATGCTTTTAATGGGCTTTGGTGAATGAATAGCTCTGTCCGTTCCCGATGTGCCGGCGAGCAGCGGACGTGTCGATAATTCATGGCCACTATGAGGCTGGTCGTGCCATTCCGCTTAATATGTACAACATTTCAACCCCTAGCGGTCATCTCACAGTCGCACAGAAAGCCTGGCTTTTCTTCCAGAGAGAGAACCACCCTCTCAACTCAATGACCAAATGATTTGCAGCTTTGGAGCTTTTTATTTAAGAACTATTTGATCCTTTCAAAAGTGTTTCTTCCCCCCCCCCCCCCCCCCCCCCCCCTAATTGTGTCTCGGCCAGCAGGACCTCTGCCGATGGGTTCCTGATGTTTTAAATTAGTTTTGATGAGCGGCTTTAAGGCATGGCATCATCACCCCTCGCCCTCTCCAGAGCTCCTCCTACCACTATTTTGTTTGTTGGGCATAAAATGTATATAAAAGAGCAAAGCTATAAGAAATTGGCTTGACAGTTTCAGACAATTATTTTATTTCAAGTGTGCAAACGGCACACAAAGGGATTAGGTAATTAGGTGACCCATTACTTTGGAAAACTGAGCTGAAGTGTCTGAGGGAGACTTGATGTAGACCATGGGAGTAATTAGCTGGGATTACAGCTCACCTGGCCCGAGCCCAGCACTGGGGTTCCAGCCCAAATACCCAGGCAAGTCCCTGGCTTCAGTTCCTTCTCACTCTCTACAACCACACAGGCCTCTGGCGAGTCACAAAGTCACAGACACATACTAACGGCCTTCTTCGATTATGAACATGGTCCTCGTGTCCAATGAGCCTCCACAGCAATGAAAGACTTGGCTGCAAATGCACCTACTTTAAAAAACTAACTCACTCCCTGGCAGCCGCGCAGGGAGGTGACTTCAGCGAGTGCAGAGCCCAGTTCCTTTCAGGGCAAGAGGTTCAGGGTCCACCCCTGCAGTTTGGGATCAGAGCCCACAGGCCCTTCTGCCACACTCCTCACAGCTGGCGGAGTGACACCACCACAACACAAAAGAAACACACAGCAGCTCGGATATCAAGAGGAACAAGAAAGCACACCAGCCCGCCATCGCTGGCACAAAAGGCACTGGGCAGTCGGAGGAGTCGCACTATGGAAAAGCAGTGTAACATATCGCACCGTAAAAGCTCTGTGACAATACTAAAACGACAACGCGTCAGTGTAGGGAGGTGTCATGGACAGGCACGGCCTCGGGGAAACGTGTGGAAAGACAAATGTTCTGTGTTTTGGTACGGCGATCACCTGAAAGCCTCCCCGCACTCACACCGTAAAAACCCGACATGGAAGAGACGGAATGAGAAAGAAGGGGGAAGATAGTTCAAGATAAGTAGGTTAAATGCAGTGGGGGGAGAAAAAGGAGAGGAATTCACTGAGGGATAATGAAGGAAGGAAGAACTAAGACTGAAATACAACCGCCCAAAGGAGGAGAGGCAGAGGGAAATTAACTGATATGGAGAGAGAGAGAGAGAGAGAGAGACTGCTGACTTAACAGCATGCAAACAGGACGTGTTAACAAGGAGTCTCGGGTATGCTCCCTCCACCCACTGGAAACCCACAAAGCCCGATCCAGATTTCAGACACAGTCCCTCGCGGATCCGCCGACAGTGCACGAAGCAGAGAAGAACCACCCTATGCTAAAAATGTTATACGCAGTCACATTACCATGAGTGTTGTGTTTGTGTTCGACAAGAAGACATGTGTGTGTCACCTGAGAGCAGCAGGCTGGATGACAAGAGGAGGGGAGATGAGTCAGAGCCATGTTGCCTCCCTGGATTCCCCCGCTATGTGTCACCCTGTCACTCCCCGGGCCCAGATTGTTTCACTAAATCTTCCCCTTCGTACAAAAACATTGTGCCCCCCCCCCCCCCTCGCTCTTTCTGCATATGCCACAAGTCATTGTTGTTCCCTGTGTGTGTGTGTGTGTGTGTGTGTGTGTGTGTGTGTCTGTGTGTCTGTCTACTGGTGGTCCAATGAGGAATGCAGGGTGGGGTGGTGGGGGAAGACTGGCCTAATAAAGGGGGTTCTCAATTGCCCCCACCACACGCACACACACACACACACACAAGCACAATCCCAAGCACCCGCCTCCCACCAATGATCTGTCACTCAGCCATCAGAGCAAAAGGATGAGGAGAAATAGCGTTTTGGAATCTTGGGACAAACACGAGCACGCGCACAGCCATTCGAACTGATGCTACAGAGCGTACCAAAAGGGGGAAAAAGCTCCACATTCCAAGCCTCAAATGTAACGTTGAGGCATCGACATCGAAACAAAGCGCAACATTCTAAACTTTACAGGCCTGCTACTAGCCTAGGCCATCTGAAATCGACACCAGGCCTAGAAACAAGACGGAAAGACAAGACTTTTAAATCCAGGATCCAGGAGGAGCATACCAGTGACACCACGCTGTTTTAAGTACGCCGCTCGTTCAGCCACATCCTCCATGCACAACAACACTCATTTTCTTATGGGGGGGAAGCAAGCGATAAGCTTTATTTGTTTCTGAGCCACGATAAGGCTAGCAGCTGTTGCCTGGCAGAGGCGAACGCCACGAGAGACACTGATCCGAGTGCTGCCGCCTGCCTGGGCCCAGCCCTGCCACAGGAAGCAGGAAGCTGATAAGAGCTCTGCGCTGCACCGTCGTGGACCCACCGGGCACGTGTAGGAACGTCCCCTCCCTCGCTAGCTGCAGCAGGCTCCCATCCACCAGGTTCACAAGACCTGAGCCGCATGACGCTTAAAGTAAATTATCTGGAAGCCTCGTCGTCAACAACAACAGGAAGGAACTATTTCCTCCAATTTTAAACTGGTCACTCACAACCATAACGTCACACATCCTCGTCTAGGCCTATGTGTTAACCACTTAAGCCTTATAAATACTTTGTTGTACGATGAATATGAAAATGGCCAATCGACAAGCTCAAAGATGAGCTATTTGCGCCGTTTAAATGTAATTGTTGTTGGTTGCTTTGTAAAGCCTTTATTTAATTTCAGTGGAGAGACCGAAAGAGAGTAAGAAATTGACATGCAGCAAAAGGGGATCATCGTCAAATTAGGGATCCGGGTTGCAGATTCTTATACGTTTTCCGACATACCAAAAGTCTGATATGCGCAAATCACCCGTTGCTTCCGATATGCGTTGCGTCCGCGTGTGGTTAGGGTTAGGTTAGTGTTTGGGTAGGGTGTCGGACTGTGGGAACATATGCCTGCACCCAGGGATTCGCTGTCAGGCATTACAGCCCATGTGGTAACCTCTCTGTACCTTACTTCGTTTGTTTTGTTATAATGCCATAAATAAAAATTTGGACACCATGTTCAAAGTAGTTAATACTCATGGTTTGTGGGCGGTGATCACTACTAGTTTAGGCCAGTGGTTCTCAACCTTTTCAGGCCGCGAACCCCAAAAATAATTACATTCGAAAAGGTTTTTATTTATTTTTTAGGCATTACTTCAGGTCACTTCATTGTCATCTGGGCCGACCCACAGGTTGAGAACCACTGGTTTAGGCTACAGTGAGTTGTCTTCTGGGAAACTCCCACCTCCTCTATTTGCAGGTCTTTATCAGTCATCTCCTAACACTCCACAAGCCTGGCTGACCTTAAGATTTAAACAACACCACACGCCAAGGAACTCCTCCTGTATTATTGTCTCATTTATCCACATGCAGTCAAAACAAACGCCAATGGGAGGCCAGGTTGGCATCAGCTGTACAGATCGGGTCAAAATAACAGTGGCCAATCGCATCAATCAGGAATGTGAAATCATGTTACCAATATAATAATATATCCACTTGCAGTGGAAAACTTTGTCACTGTTCCATGTAAAATAGCGAAAACATCTGATCTAGTGTTGTGAACTTATAGATCTGTTATTTTCACTATTTCTTAAAGTATAAAATCAGGCTTAACTGATTACAACTAAGAAAAGACAACATTTGTGCTATATCATCAATTAATATTTGGTCTCATACCACAATATCAATATATAAATGTATTGCTCAGCCCTAGCTAGTAGGTAGCTGTTCTTTGGAAAACCCTTTCCAGTTTATATTAACATTTGCTGTTCAATATGCGTTTCTCTCCACAAATCAACATTCATAAGATGGTGATATTTAAACTGATTATTTCTACAGCACTTGAGCTGAACAAAAGTATGTTATTATGTACCTGTAGTACACAAGACGTAACAATAAAGAACCTTGAACCTAGTTTTCACTTCTGAATAATTCATCCACTTAAACCCTCTAGTCTTAGTGAAACGAGCTAGAGTTACAACTGTACTCTGACCGAATTGTTCCCCATCTAAACCAAAGCTCTTTGCCATAAAGCCGGCCCTGTTCCTAGGCATGCTGGGGTTCAAGTGCTTAATGATGTTCAGGTCAGCAGCATTTCTGATAGAGGATAGAGTCCACACTGCCATTCTATCTGGAAAATAATGAAGAAGAAGGTTCTGAGCTTGTTTGAATGGAGTGTTGCTGGCAGGAGAAACAGCCTGATTCGTTGGCTGGTGGTGATCAGTGAACAAAGTTTGTGAAGAAGAAAATGTGAGCTATCAGAGAAGAAATATGTTCAGAACTCGATCTCAATCACTGGAGAGGATGGACCAAATGAAGGATAGACGTAGTAGGCTAGTAGATTTGACGTATCCTCATATATTGGCTTACTAGACACCACTCTTGCAATCAGTGCCAAATTAACTTTGCTACTTATTAATCAAAATCAGCTACTTGCCAGCTTCCACCAGCATAATGCAATTCCTTCTGTACTTACAGGTTTGCTGAGGTATGTGGTGGGGGGAGGGGGAAAAAAGGCGACTGAAAGATAAGGATTTAAATACTGATGGACGGGAGTGTGTTAATACAAATAAAAAAAGTTTGACATGAATACAAATACACCAATAACAAATGAACATTAAGATCTTTATTCAATGGCGTTACAGATGATTACCTTTCCAACTCCCTTCTTGGTGATAAACACACCTTTTTGCAATGTATTCTTAACCAGTAAACACAAATGTTCCGCAAGCTCGCAACATGTTATTGTGAGCTTGTAGAGGAGCTATTTTCAGTGAAGACATTTAGTGTAGAGCAAAAAAGGAGGTGGCCTAGTATAGAGTCCTGGGGGACTTCGGTCAACTAAGTACATAGGTTTTAAGTGGTTGATGTAGGCTCATGCTAAACCAAAAACTACTACAGGGACTACTGTTGCTAGGCGTTATGGTGTATGTAAAACCACTGATGGACAAACACATCTGCTATAACAGCCTATTTCCTGACGGAGCATATTAGCAGCAAACCACACTTAAACATGCAGCCACTGAGGAAATCCCTGCCGTTTTATCAATGTCCAAAATTACCAAGCACATTTGTGGAAGTGATTCTGGACGATAAGACTTGGAAAGCCATTCCCAGAGAAAAACTGTGAGAAGTCTTCTAAAGATTTATTGAGACTGACCTTCAGGGGCAAGCAAGACACTGGGAGCTAATAGTTTATTAGTTAATTATTACAGAGGTTAAAACTGTAGGCTTACAGTCACATAGACTGGAGTGGAGCACTTAAATATTGGCCCTACAGCTATAAAAGCCTCCCGAGATTGCCTACGTCCCCGTTCCCTGCTCTTATCTTATCCACTGAATGTCAGTGCAATAACATAACCTGTTATTTACCAAAGCGTAAACGATGCAAGGCACACAGCCACCGTCTCAAGCAAGCTAAAAACACCAGCACTGCAAAATGTCTTGAGCTTACTGGTGGAGGCTTATGTGCTGAGGTCATACAACTGATTATGAGATGGGGATGCATGTTCCACGGTGTTCCACGGTGACCCTCTCCCCTTTTTTTGTCTTTGATCTTCGCCATTGTGCCATACCTGAGGCATGACATCGAGCCAGAGCACCAGTGTAAACCAAAACAGATTGTGCTTGAAGGGCTACAAAAGGAGGAGAGCCACAGCGTCCAGACGGGGAATGAGGACCTGTTGACATGACAGATACTGATCTGGACAGCGTTAACCGGTCTGTTTTCTGCCTCTTTTGAAGAGCCCGTCACTCTCGCCACTGTGAAGCTAAGTACCTAAGAAGATATCTTTTAACTTCCGTCACAGGAGAAGAATTACCAGCAAAAAAACTCACCGAAATAGACACACACACACACACACACACACACAGAAACACTGGCAATAATATTATTCCTGTCTGTCATTTCTAGGGCTGTGAGCCTGTGAGGCTAGATTTCCTGTAAAAAAAAAAAAAAAAAAGGTACTCTGCAAAAGGCCCAAAACAAACCTTCATACGACTCGGAAACTGGGTCTTGAACCATTTCCACGTGAGAGGTAAGAGATTGGGACCATGGGATCAAGATGGAATTCAACAATCGAGTCTGCTGTTGCTCTGTGTCACCTAATTCTGTCTCAGCTGGAGCACTGAGGGTCTCCCTTACAGTTTTATTGCATTAAAACATCTCTCTATTGAATCTCAGTCTGGCTTTAACTAAAGCTTGCCTGTAATTTCAATGGTAACAAACATTGTTATCTCTGTGCCGCCAGCAATAACAAAAGATGTTTGTGGTTGCGAACGAGGCAATTTTGAGGGCTGCATCACCAATAGGCCACACATTCCACCGATTTGATTTATGATGATTGTATCAGAGAGCAGACAACTGTTACATAAACGTTGCAGGCAGTGACATAGCGTTTGATTAGTTGAAATAATATACCACAGGAAAAAACCCCAGTGTTCTCAAACAACAACAACAATACGAACTGCTAATTAACTGGCGGAGGGGGTATGACTTTAAATATAGGTCTGAGTGTGCCGCCGCGTGTCCCCTGCCATTCAGACATGGAGCCTTTCATGGCAGAAAGAGTTGAATTAATGTCAGGAGCCCACTAAAGAGACGAAGAGAGACACAACCCTGACGAACACGAACAGAAGTGGCTCAATCAGACCTCACATCTCCAGCTATCACCAAGCATTGTCCTGGGGTAAGGGCACGGCCCCAAACCTCCCTGATGACAGTAAACCTTGTGGCTTTCTATAGATCCAATTATCTCAGAGTTTCTACCAATGATAAAGAGATGCTGGCTGATGTTGGTGTTGCCTACACAGTCCAGGCCTACACCAGGCATGCATTTAACCCCTTTATACTTAAGTTGTCCGGAGTCCCCCAGGGCCCTATACCTGGGTCCCCTCCTGTTTTCACTTGACACTAAACACCTACTCCGAAAATATCTGATCTACAACCTCACAATGTTGTTTTCGCCCAAATGTTCGCTCACAATCACATTTTCACGCTAAGATAAATATATTCACCGAAAATAACCAATCTACCAGCCCGGCTGTTTTGCCAAATGTTTGACCTCAGAATAGGGATGCCAGGGTTCATGGGGTTAAAACTGGAAAGGCAGGTGTGTGGACAGTATAGAATGCAAACCCTCTCCACCAAAACTGACCTCATTCAAACCCCCAGAAAACATTCAACACCATTAAGCACAACAAATGCAGACATGTTGGGCTACTCTCTGTGTTGCTTAGCATTACAATGTCATACAGACCACAAGACAAAGGGACCTATGGGCTGGTGTCAAATGCCTGACAGTTTACATACAAATCAAATTCTAATGAGCCATCATGACCCTGACCTAAAGAAAGACAGGTTCATTATCCTGTGTGCAAAATGCAAACTTATAATGCAGCCTGGTCCCATAAAGGCCACATACGCATCCGACATCCGTTACCCTTGTCAGTTGAATTTATGCTTTAATTTTCAGCATTGGGGGGAAAGGTCAAGGAACACATTCTGCGCCCTGTGACATTGTAGTAACAATGACTAATTAAGAACATTAAGGCAAGTGCAATGCATCCCATTAGGAAATGTGTTGAAACGGGACTCCCACAGGACACTGGTCATGTCTAACTGACCCACGTCTATGTTTGAAATAAGAAAACATTCCCAAGCCACAATAATCTGCAGCCTAAAACAGACTAAATGCAGGGTCTGGAAATGTATGTACTGTATATTGAATTCAACCACCATAAAAAAAATCTAAAAAGGAAAAAGGGGGGTTCAAGTATGCAGGGCACATGGAATCCCCCCCCCCCCACACACACACACACACACACTCTGCTACTCTCCCTAAGGCTTCACTGTAACCCCCCCCCCCCCCCCCCCAATAAGTTTCCATTACTGGACTTTAACTGATTATTTTCTTAATAGATTCATTCGCCTTCCCACCCCCGTCCCCCTAACAACTAAACAATTTGTATTTGTGCCCATGTTATTCAAACTATAGACCCACATATTCCAGGTCGGGGGAGATGAGCAGGTTAAAACAAAAAGTGAGGCCTTCATGTTCACACAGTGACAGAAATAACATATGTATGTTTTGTTTGCATAAATGCAACAAGAGTGTTTAGTAAATCACTGCGGGTGTCCTGGATGCTTCATCAGCTCACAAGCGGCACTAAAGGAAGCTTAGAAATAAACATAGGCCCCGGTGTCCGACTGTGGGCTGTAGTGTTTGTATATTGATGTAGTAGTTTATTGTTGTGAACAGCCTACAACTGTTTCCTAAATGAAGACCATTCATTTGCCTCCTGCATGGAGTGAGGAACTAATGGCAACAATGTAACCAAACCACCACAACGTAAAGTTGCAGCCTTCTAAAAACATGGAACTGTATCTTTGAACAAAACTGTTCAAAGATACTATGACCGTACTAAACAACATCCTTCCTCATGGTTAAACCGTAGTCCCATGTAGACTACACTAGAACAGTTGTTCAGGACCTCCATATCGGTATGTATTTGGGCCGCAGACCTGAAAGGATGTTGTTTCAGGGATACCAAATAAATATAATAAAATATATGTCAACATTTATCCAAATTTGCCAACATTGCCTATATGACATTTTAGAATAGCTGAAAACTAAAATAGAGCTAAAATGTTCTGCATTATCCTGGGGACCCCCTAGACACCCCCCCCCCCAAAAGGACCACTGGGGGTCCCCGGACCCCACTTTGAGAACCAGTGCAATACTATGCTTCTTTAGTGACAGTAGTTTATATTAGTGCAATTACTTCTAATGACACCTAAAGTCGTTATTTTAAACCTCAAGTAGCGATTTTACACATTACGCCGTGCTTTTACACATAAAACAACGATTTTAAACACAATGCAGTGATTTTAAACATGGAAGCAGTGATTTTTTTTTACACATATAACACTTGTTTAGTGTGTAACGTCACTGTTTAACAGATTTTAAACACATTGGGTGGTTTTAAACATGGTTTAAATCATAAAGCAGTGGTTTTGAACACAACGCGACGGTTTTAAACACATCACAGGTTTTTAAACGTACCTTGTATTCCTTTGTTTGGAACATCATTGACGTTGAAGCCTTTGGAACTGTAAGCAGCTCTGACTTCATTGCAGTTTTTCTTGCTAGTTTCAGCCTGAGCCTTGACGGTCGAGACAAAAAGCAACACTAACGTGTAACCCACCGCGGACGACACAAACATCTTCTTCATTGCGACAATTAACACCAATACAAAGTTACATATAAAAAAAGTATAAAAAAAAAGAAAAAAGTTACAAGTCTCTCTCAGGTGTATTTATAAAGTAGGACGAAGTTTCAACAAGTCCCACGTTGAGTTTCCACATGGACGCACTTTAAACTTCAGCTGCCTGTGAAGTTGTTCAAACAGACACTTCATTCAACAAACCGAAGAATTTACCTCGAAAACAAGACCGAAAAACAAACTTCAAAAAGCACGGTTCAAATAAAAAACACGTCCCGTTCAGGAGAGCCTGGGATGCAGAATAAAAGTCGAGTTCCTCCGGACTTCATAAAGAAAAAAGTAACCAAACATTGGTTAAGAGAAGAAAAAAAGCATAAAAACTTTTTACAGTTAAGAAGCAATGTTCTTCGAAGACTATACGTTTATAATGGTACACCGCTTGGTTCCGACGAAAAGGCACGATAGGTAAGTATGAAAAAGGTGTTAAAGTTGCAGAAAAGTGTCTTATTATTATTATTATTTTCTTCCAGTCCTCGGCTCGCGGTGGTTTTTCTTATAAACTGGATTGTGTCGCTCGTGCTGAAAATCCAGACTAGAGGAGAAAACTGCAAATCCCGGTGGAGAGCCAGGATGGTAGCGTCTATCCCATAGCCTGGAGGGACGGTCAGCTTGTGATTCGCTAGTTGGTTGTCACGGTAATTGCTAACTGGGGGGACTGGTATCTATCTAGTTATGGTTTATTGGGTTATATGATTATTGTATTATTGATTTACTTAGAAATTGTTCTATCCATTCATTTTTTTTGTTTCATTGAATAATCGAGAAATTCGTTTTTTGTTAATAAAATAAATACCGGTACATATCAATGTATCGATGTGAAAAATCGACTAAATCGATTAGTCGGTTTGACTACACTAAGAACCTGTTTTATACTACACTTTTTTACTTCTGTAAACCTGTAATGTGACAATAAAGCTGATTCTGATTCAACAGATTCCTTCAATTAACTGTTGTAGGCCTACCCCTGACCCCTAATAATATTAGCCAGATGTTTAGTTGAATTAGATAATTAAATATACTACTATATCTTCAGTGATATCTGAGATTAAAAAACAAAAAACATACTATCTTGTTAAAACAAACATAGGCCTACCTGTCGTGACAACCAACTACCCAATCACAGCCCGACAGTCCCCCCTGGCTATGGGGTGGCTTTAACAGAGGTATAAGGGCTTTAGGACTAGTTTCCGGGGGGACAAAAGAAAAAATTGGTAAGTCAAAATACCAGGGGTGGAGCACATGGAACATGCACCTCAAACTTTGAACCTTTCTCTCGTTCAACAATGACCACCAATTCAAAATCAGGACCGGATCAAATCAGAACTGATGTGTCTGTGTGCTATTACTGTTTAACATACTAGTCATACTTCATAGGCCTACTAAATGTTGGATTTCTGGATTTACCATTTAAATGTATATAAATTAGGGCATGGCAATATATCAATATTATATGGATATCGTGAAATGAGACAACATTTTGCATGGGATTTTGGATATCATAATATCATAACGTGATATGATATCCTACTTGTTATCTTGCCACGTGACTTGTTTTTCTTTTGTTATCAATTGTTTTTTATTCAAGACAAAAACAGTACAATTAAATATGCTGACATTGTGAATGAATAAACAAAACAAAACACAAGAACAGGATATATGTAATATGTAGGCCTACATATGTAGTAAAAGAAAAACAAGAAACATAAAAACAAACAAACAAAAAACAAACCCACCCACCCCTCACTCCCAGGACCATCGGTGTCACAAATGTATACCTGTGCCAAGTTTCTTACCACTGTGTAATAGAAAAAAGTAATAAAAACTAAATCATATCCTTAATTTTATGATATCTAAAAAGGTTAAAGGACAACTTTAGTTGTTTTCAACCAAGGTTCATGTTTTAGGTTGTTATTAGAGTAAGTAAAAGATGAGTGTTACACTTTTTTAATTAGCTGCTTTCTTTCATTTTAGGGATTTTAGCTGTTTTTGACAGGGGGCGGGGGCATTCGAACATGGGGCTAAATATGTATTTATTTACAAAATATTATGGCAATTTATTATTTTATTATTTATTATAGTCCTAATAGACCCCAGGAAATTACATCTGGTCACAGAAGATCGCAGGATCTACTGAATGTGAAGGAGGCCTGGGGGGGAAGCCACACTGTGTGTTGTAGGCTCAATATGTCAGTTTGACACATTCAGTAGATCTCGTGATCTTTTGTGGCCAGATGTAATTTCTTGGGGTCTAGTAGGACTATAGTAAATAATAAAAAAACAGCAAAAATCCCTAAAACAAAAGAAAGCAGCAAATGAAAAAAATAACACTCATCTTTTACTTTCTCTAATAACAACCTAAAACATGAACCTTGTTTGAAAAAAACTAAAGAAGTCCATTGGCGAAATGTCAACGTGTGAGGAGGTTTCCAACGCGTAGCAACTATCTTCTTTGCCGCAGTTAAGCTAGCAAAGAAGACACGCTTGCGAGTGCTATTTAATTGCAATTGGGATACATCATTTAAAATAAATAAAGATGGAGAAGGTGCATGTAATGTTAACATTCCCAAACCACAGGGAAGTATAAGAAGGTACTGTACTCCAATGCGCCCTCTACCGATATTGCCCAGAGAATACCCTCATAGAGAATATTTGTCCTCCGGTGGAAAAAAAATCTTTTCTGGCCAAAAAGTACCGTTTATACGTGTGGTGGGGGGCTCAGAGTGCTTCCACTAAGGAAAGTAGGCTTTCTAATGAAATACTCATGAAGAAGCAGAAAACAGACAACAGTGAATTTGATAACATGCACATGTAGACAGCACTGTGAACAGAGTTGTTTTCGTCATGTTCACTACATGTCTCCCTGTTATGAAATGTGGCACTCTGTTGCAAACTAGACTGTTTCTATCGCAGTGCTTCTCAAACATTTTCATGTCAAGGACCCCCAAATTGCTATGTATTTGTTCGTGAATCCCTGTCTGAAAATATGTGTATTTTGTGCCAGGGATAAGAGAAGGATCGTCAACAATTTGTCAACATTTTGTGAAAATATATCTACAAGCTCACAACCCGTCAACGCATTGTGCGGCTACTTCAAATAAATTAAACAGGGCTTATGTGGTACAACTGTTTCTCATTTTGTTGGGAATTCAAAGAGGAAGACTAAAAAAGTAATATATGAGATACACCTTTATAACTGACCACATTATTTCTCCTCCTTATTTACCACCATAAGTCCATATTATTCTGATTCAGAACCTAATAATTAATAGTTTAAAAAAAGTTGTCAATTAATGTCCTGTCAGCCACTCCAATGTTTAATGTCATATTAAGACTACTTCCCCCCCTGTGTTTCCAACATGCCTGGGCTTGCAGCATGCTAGTTTGTGTGTGTGTGTGTGTGTGTGTGTGTGTGTGTGTGTGTGTGTGTGTGTGTGTGTGTGTGTGTGTGTGTGTGTGTTTGTGTGTGTGTGTGTGTGTGTGTGTGTGTGTGTGTGGGGGGGGGGGGGGGGGGGGGAGGGGAGTGTGTTTGTATGCAAGTTTTATGTGTGCACATATGCGTGTACACACTTATGAGTTTGTGTGCGTGTGTGCGTGCGTGCATGCACATTAGTTTTTGGGGGGTAGCACTCAGCAAAATGACATTCCTCCTTTTGTGTTGACATTCCTGGGGCGGCTCCATTCTTTGCGTGTGACTGCAGAGGCTACAGGAGAAGCTGTGTAGCCAGCGGTTGCTGGGTAGCTGCAGGAGGATGCTAGGGAGGCGCGCATGGGAGAGCGTGGGCCCTCCGCTCCTCTCAATGGCCCAACAAAAGCAGGGAAAATGGTCCACTGCCATGGTAATTAAACGTGAATGAACTTTGAACGACGTGACATGTCTCCAGCTTTTCTCTCTGACAAGAGGAATTTCAGCGACCAGCTTTGGTGAAACTGGAATGGACTTCAGAGTCCACAGTCCACACATACAAATATATTATTCCAATGGATCCAATGTAGGCTAGTTATTTAGTCACAAGCTCCTGTTAATACTTTTCATTGGTTACATATTTATAAAACCCCCAGACACACTTAACCACTTTCAACCTGGCATCCCTAGTTTGATGTCATTATAGGTGAAAGTCTTCACCTAAAAAAATTTAATCACACCTGTGTGAGAACTGAGCGGTGCAACTATACATGTATTGTTATAGTTACTATACTGTACTGTGCTCTGTACTGTATTGTAGTGTACTGTGTTCTGTACTGTACTTTGATTATTTTTGGAAAAAACCTTGACAAATGACAGATTTACGGGGTGGGGGTCCGCGGAACATCCAGACAAAAAAAAAAAAAAAACATAAAAAGTTGAAATATGGAGATGCAAGGTTTCTGCCTGGCAGCGATGATATGCAACACTCACTCATACGGAGTCGACTGCCGAGGCAGAAAATTCAAACAATTCCTGGTGGTGAGCTCTTCCCACTGTTACTGCTGACTAACATCAAATTGACCTTTCACTCCCATAATGTGTGCCGTTTCAAACGTTGCCCCAATATTACCCTAAGAAAACACCAGGGCTCTGCATTTCAATGAGCCTGTTTGCCCTTTCTCCACTCTCACATTAGCATTCAGAGAACACCCAAAGCCCCCCCCCCCCAAACATCGCCTTGCCTTGCCTTGCGTGGGTCAGCTGCCTGGCTGCTCCCCCTGCAGCCTGCATGCATTTGTTTGCTCATCTCCTAATCATCAGCTTCCCTTTTCCATCTTAAAAAGTGTGTGTGTGTGTGTGTGCGCGCGCCTGGGTGGGTGTGAAAAGTTACAGCGCACCTCAAGGGACACTGGTTTGAAGTGTGTTTGCGGTGCGAGTGTGTTATGTGTGCAGCTGTGAGTCAAGAAGAGCGGCCACAGGCCCATGCCAATAAAGCTGATCAGCTTTACACGCAGACTAAACAAAAACAATTAAGCCCTAATGAAGCTCATTTAATTATGTGAGTTGTTGAATGAGCGTCTGTCACCTGGCGCAGGTGACTCCAGAGGAAATAATTACAGGTTGGCCGAGGCTAACAGAACAGAACACCTAACAGAACGGCCCACAGAGGACTGGAAGAAGTTTATGCTTTTGACAGTGCTGGAAAGTAACGAAATACATTTTATTCGGTAACAGAAATGACACACAAGATAGAAGACATATATTATGAGCCATAATTCACATGGACGGTAGAATATAATGTAATAAAAGCATAATCTAACACACTGTTTCTTGACTCGTTGTAACCCTGGCATATAATTAGAGGGTGTGCCCTGTGTTTCAAACATGCCTGTGTGTGTGTGTGTGTGTGTGTGTGTGTGTGTCTGTGTGTCTGTGTGTGTGTGTGTCTGTGCCTGTGCGTTTGTGTATGTGCCTGTGTGTGTGTGTGTGTGTCTGTGTGTGTGTGTGTGTCTGTGTGTATCTGTGTGACCTATCTTTCTTTTTTTAATTTATATTTTTTGTCCCACGATTCTGTAACCCATTTTTCACCCCTGTGTCAATCATCCTGTGATGTGATCCTGGGCTCTACACACCCTCCGCCAACCTAGGGAGAGCAACGGACTTAACTCATGCTTCCTTCATGCTTGAGTGTCCAAGTTGCTCCTTTACACCTGACAGGGGGGAGTTTCCCTGGTTGGACGTAGCGCATGGAAGGAGCACGTTATTCCAACCAGTTCCTTTCCCCTCCACCAGGCGTCACGGGGAGAACATGCAAACTCCACACAGAAAGGCCCTTTCGCCAACCCCGCCTTCGGGTATGGGCACTGATGACGCGGAGGAGGAAACACGCCGCCAGCACCCACAGCGCCCCGAGCGGGAATCGAACCCAGGACCTTCTAGCTGTGAGGCGACAGCACTACCAACTGTGCCACCGTGACCTATCTTGAGATAAGCATGCCATGCATGTCCAGAGAGCTGTGAATTGTGAACTTACAGAAGTTTTTTGTTTTCTCTGCATGTACTCACAGCAGTGTGTGTTCATGCCTACTTTAGCATCTCTGGAACATTCTTTTAAATGACAACATAGCCATTACATCAGTCTGTGACATCGGCTATGAATATTTCTTTTTCTAATCACTGAAGGAAAAAGATCAGTTGGACTTACCAACAATAAATCAGGCTTTTAAATTTGGCTCAGTACCTTTGTTTCTTTCCTTTCATCACTTCTTATGAATTCTCCTTCACATCTTTCCATGACCTCATGACGTTTTGCATCAAGGTCAAGGAAAAGTCACTAGGAAAGGAAAAAGAACATAATATGCATATGCATAGCCTATACAGCATATACAATTATGCTATACATACGGTATGTATTCACACACGCACACACACGCGCGCGCACGCGCACACGCACACGCACACACACACACACACACACACACACACACACAGTTATCAGTTATACTTAGGAAATACTTAGGAAAAATCTGAACTCATTAAAACAAGTTTTGTCTTTATTTTGCTTAATGGTATTGTTTTCCCCATCAACATAGAGTAAAACAAACAAAACCATGTTATACAAACACTGTTCCCTGGCCTGTATACTCAACATGACAGCATGAATGATCACATGACATTCGCTGCACTGAGATCAGTTGGGATGCAAAAAATAAAGAGACATTCACTTATTAATCATTTTCTCTTCAAACAAGTCATCTGGCTTGGAACCTTTAATGAGCAAAGAGAGGGAGGGACACTGTTCTCCATTTTCATCTAATTTCAAAATTTCAAAATTATGTAAACACAAATTAGACTCCTGGGTTTGGACCAGACAAAGTCTGGTACGTGTACAAATGTAAGTCCATTAGAGCAGTGATTCTCAACCCCTTTAAGTTAGTCAAGGACCTACAACAGTTTGATAGGCATTAGTCAAATTTCAAGATTTCCTATCTCCGAGATCCCAATCTACATCGTAAGTAAGTAGCCTTGCAGAGCCATGGGGCCCATAGGGGCAGGAGCCTATCTCCTGTTTCTGTAGCGTGAGGCAGCTTGATGTACAGGTACACCCCCTAGACATGACGCTAGTATGTTGCAGGGACTTACCCCCAATCCATCCCTTGATGCTGAGTGTCAAGTGTCAACCATTTTTAGAGTCTTTGGTATGACCCGGCCGGGGATTGAACCTCGACCTCCCAGTCTCAGGGCGGACACTCTAACCACAAGGCCACTGAGCTGGTAAACATCGTACATCGTAAGATCCTTTACATTGACACAACACAGACCTGTAAGGGTCCAATTCGATCCCTGGGGTCCCCGGACCCGACGTTGGCACGTTGAGAACCAGTGCATTCGTGTTTAGATCCACAAGCCAGACCTGAAAAAGACTTGAGCCCGATGCAAACTACAGAGCATAAGACGTCAATACATATTTACATTGTCTCTCATACCCACCCTTCACGTTTCTCTGTGTGTGGACAACGGACATTTCCTTTTGAAATTGTATAATAATAACTTAATGAAACAGTATTTAAATGTGACATAAACACATTGAAATATACATATGTGTATTGTTATCAGGCTGTAATGGTAGCCCTATGGCAGCCCTTTGGACAAAGGGCTGTATACTGAATAAAATGCAACATGGTAACAAATAATGTAAGCACTGATGGTAAGAGAGGAGACATTTACTTACAGTATGTCAAGTGAATCTGCCTTAATTAAACCTCAGAAGCGCTCTACTATTGTCAGAAAGGTAAATTAGCTCAAACCGTTAATGACAACAGAGAGACAACTCAATACTGAACATACAGTAGCAGCACTGGATTCACAAAACATCATAAAATCAATGAGAGAAAGAGAGAGAGAGAGAGAGAGAGAGAGAGGAATAGGGAACAAGAGAACATAGAGCATTTTCACTTTACAGCAGAAGCATTTTAAAGTACGTGTCTCAAAGGGCTTGTCACCTCAGCCCACGGGGAGATGGAGGTGACAGTGACATGCCAACCCCTTGAAGTCCACCGCTGCGTGCACTGTATTGCAGGCTGCTCCTGTGTGGGCCAATTATCCAGCTGAGAAAGGGGGAGTCACAACAGACAGCCTTTTCAAAGGTCTGCCCCTCCGTTACTGTCTTGTTGGGTGTCCGTCGTCCAGAAAGAACCCTGGCCGTTCACAGGTCCATGACAGAGTCCTGCTCATACAGTATATAGGAGACGCTCTGCTTTGTGAACCTTTGCCAATGTGTCACACTGCAGCAGCGTGGTCACACTGGATGACGGGACAGGAGTTCTGGTGGCATCTCTGACCATGGGACTGTAGCACAGCTTTCTATTTACACAACGGCTTCTCTATTGATTTCTATAGCAGGGCCGTGTACAGACTTTTGGGAGGGCAGGTGCCCTAACACGCATGCATAATGCACACGCTCACACACACACACACACACACGCACACACACACACACACACACACACACACACACACACACACCCGTGCACGCACGCACGCACACACACACACAGAACCTAGAAAAAGAAACGGATGCCCAATCATTTGACCAATTACCTTGTTAAAAAGCAGAACGTAGCAAAATAACGTAATCTAGCAAGTTCACAGTTTGGGGCGATAAATGCATGAGATAGACATAGCAAGCAACCATGTGAGAAAATATCGTTTCACACCCACGGATTTCTCAGAGACACTGGGGAAATACGTTCGTTTTGTTTTAAGGAAAAAATACCATGACATTTTACATTATTTTATGCAATATTATATTATCATTCAAATCGTAGTGTTCTGCCAATCATCAGGTTGAAAACCAACCAGTGTAGATGTGCTGAAACAAATCGAGTTTGTCAGACTTATCAGGAGCGGAAAACAAACCAATCTAGGCTAGACTTTGTTTTGAATGAGAGCAGGGCAGAGCGTAAATGTGGTTTGACAAAAGACAAGACAAAATATGTTTTTCATGTTGGCATAGAAAGGACACTTTCTCCTATGAAGGCAACGAGGCAGGTGCTAGGGCAGTGGTTGGCTCCACATGTGTGCACGTGCCTGATTTCTAGCCTAACAAAATAAGGTCTGCATGGTTCTTCAACCAATGAGGACAGGCGACAAAGGGGGAGAGGAAGAGAGAGAGAAGGTATGCAAAGCAAAATGCTCAGTATTAATTTCTCCATTTAGAACTCTCATAGTATACAAATGGAAACAGGGGGACCCTCATGGTTTTGGTTTGGTACGGCCCGGGTATGAGTATGGGTCCATTTACACCCTCTCAGAGTTAAATTAACACTTGACTTGTGGAGAGAGAGAGAGAGATTAAAGGAGATTGTAAGTAAACTACAGTTAAAATAAAAAGTTAATTGTTAAAGCTCCATGAGTATATTCCGATAGTAATCATTGCCAGTGTTTGTTCAGTAACAGCTGTGGCCTAAATACATGTTCAGGTGGGTTAGACATTTCATCCAATCACGAGAGAGAACCCCAGAAAGATCACTTTGTGTTCCAGTTCGAAATCTTGTGCACTCATTTATTTGTTTCATCATTTCCAATTTCACTTATCTTTACTATACTAATAGGATACAGGATACTATCCTGCATCCTATGAGTTCCTGTTACTGAACAAACACTCTAGCCTATTAGCAATGAGTGCTATTTTTAAATAAATAAATAAATAAATAAATAAATAAATAAGTAAGTAAGTAAGTAAGTAAGTAAGTAAGTAAGTAAGTAAGTAAATAAATAAATAAATAAATAAATAAATAAATAAATAAATAAATAAATAAATAAATAAATAAATAAATAAATAAATAAATAAATAAATAAATAAATAAACAAACAAACAAACAAACAAACAAACAAACAAACAAACAAACAAACAGACAAACAAACAAACAAACAAGTAAATATACTGTACAGCACCTTTAAGATCATTTTCTGTATGCCAGCTTTGATGAGTTTGATGGTTGATCGTTCCGTACATCCGACTATAAAAACCTACTGCTACTGAACGTACATGTTTGTGATATTTGGATATTTCACAGCATTCACATGTTTGGGGGGGGGGGTGGGTGTATTTGGGGAACGTATAGGTGGTCAGCGGTCAGTGTTGACCCAGCAGGAGGAGGGACAGTGTCAGAAGGGCCGCAGGGGGCAGGAAGCCCTTCCAGACTGGAGCTGCGGCAGAAGGAGGGCCTCTGACGCCAGGCGAGGCCAGTCGAGGGGTCAGCAACTGCTCATGGAAGGTGAAGTCATCCATGGCTAGGTTATCTGCCAGGTCTGAGAGACACAGCGAGAGAGAGAGAGAGAGAGAATGCATGGGGAGGGAGAGATTGAGAGGGGAGAGCAAAAAGGGATAATAATAACAACATGAGAATTGAAGGGAAATGGACAGAGATGATTAGCGTGAACTCGGCGCCGCTTATGTCGAGAATTTCTGGTGGCGTGTCTTGCCCGTGGGCTTTACGTGATGCGTCGCGCAGCTGTGAAAACAACACGACGCTGCAGAGGATGAAAAAGTCACATTTTAAACATAATGTTCCACCAGGCGGACGCACAAATTCTCACAGGAGGAGGAGGAAGTTCCAAAGCATAAGACTTCAACAGGGGGTCCGGGACCCCTAGGGCGTCCTCAGTGTTACTACAAGGGGGCCGACAAGTCTTTGCAGTGATAGGAACACAAATCATTTTGACCACTTGAACCCGAGCATCCCTATTCCGGGGGGAACATTCGCAGAGAATAAGATATACAAGCGCACAAGCTTGTAGACTTTTGTTTAGGTGTGGAGAGAGAAAAACATCAGACCAAGTATGTACATAGCCAAAGCCCAAAGGTCATGTTTACTAGGTTTATTGGAGAGTTTAAGTATTTAAATGTCTGAGCATACACATGAACATGAATCCAATTATAAGCCTTGCAGTGGCCAGAAGCCAGGCTACACATTTATAGGCAACAAACTAAAACATGAATGCACACCAGCGGTTCTCAAAATGGGGTCCAGTGCAATTTAGAAACCTATTTAGAGACTCTAAATTGACACTTACAAATCTGTAACTCTGACAGCATACACACTTTTGGTGTACCCAAACAATAAATATCACTTAAACTACCTTTAATGATACCAATCAAAATTAATTGGATGGCATATGTTGTCCATTTGTAATCGTCAGGAATTTAAGGGAGGTCCTTGAAATGTAAAAGTTTGAGAACCACTGATGATATTTCTGTCAAAAACGTCTATGAAATCCTGGAAAAGGTTGAAGACCCTTGTTCTAAACCTTTTCCAGGATTTCATAGACGTTTTTGACAGAAATATTTAGAATCGAAAGTGAAGCAATGGCATGAATAACACTAGAAAATTTACGAGCATGAAGACTCTCTCCTCTGCCCGGTATACCTGTGTCATTTCCTTTGTGACACGGGCATTTAGAATTGAACGGGATAGAATAGACCTCCATTGTCCTCACAAAAGCGATTTGTGCCTTGGATAATATGATACACACACAGAGCATCAGAAAATAAATAGACCATCTTAGCCTACAAAATGTGCAGCACATGTGGCCTTAAGAGCTACGTTTCATTTGGAACCTGGGTTGATTGCACTTGGAGCAGCCTCTTGGAAGCATTTTGAGAAGCGGGTTTGTCTTCGACATATATTCATCAAGTGGAATCACTATTGGGCCGTCTGGAAAAAAAAACGTGGATGGGGAAAAGGCAGCGGTTAATGCTCCCTGCTCGCTCAACAACTACAAACCAGGTACCCTTGAGCAACACGCTTAATCCACTGAGGTACAGTATAGGGGATTGTGGTCGCTCTGGGCCGGCGCCAGGATGTTGGAAGCACCGAGAAATTCATGAACGCTCAACAACTCATTCCTTGGATGAGTAAAAGCCTGAAAAATTATCGGGTTCTTTCCTCTGGCTTGATTTATGTTGCGCTTCAAACATTGCAGATCTGCAAGCTCACAAAAGTCACACTGTGACACGCTGAGAACTTGTAGATTGGCTATTTTAGTATAAATGAGGCTTCTCTTTGTGTTCTGCCAGTGGTGGAACGTACATAAACTAAGTACATCAAGTAGTGTACTTACAATCTTTTGAGATTTTTTCTTTTTCAGTAGGCCTATATCTGCAATTTCTGAAAAAAAAAAAAAAAAAGAGTTTTGAAATGGGACATTCTGCATAATGTGTACTGAGTATAGTTGGTACCCTGAATACAAGCTGACTTCTACTTGTATCAGAGTATTTCCATGTTGTGGTATGTTGCTACGAAGTACGTCTTTCACCAATAGTTCTCTTTGTTAGTTTGTTTAACTTCTGTGTATTAAAGCCTACTCCTGTTTATGTTTGTGAACATCTTTTATTAATAACTGATGCTTTTGTTATTCTGATGTTACTCTTCCTATGAATGTATTTAGCTGTGCCAACCGTTAACTTACAGTAAGCTGCTGTCAGTGCTGTGCTGTCTCATGGTGCCTGAATCCCTCCCCCCTATGCAGGTGATCTATGGTCTTCTGCATAGATTAACCACTTCAGGCCAATATGCATTTCGGCCATTTGAAAGTAGCCCATCGCACCGTGACGCATTGTGAGCTTGTAGATCTGCTATTTTCGAATACATTTGAAAACGAAAATGTTGAATTTTTGACTTTTACTTGTACTTTTCTACAATGTAGTATTGTTATTGTTATTGTTCCACCACTGGTACTCCAGTTATGTCTCTCAGGTGCCATTCTGCGCTCGCTTGGTCTGTCTGGGAGGACGCTGCGAGGCAGACACACAAATATGTGATCCCAGTTATGAGAAAGGCCAGGAGGATATCAGTAATAAAGGACTTCTGGGGTTCTGGAACGCCAGCTATGTGCAGAGATGTCCCCTGTCAAGCCACGATCCGCTGCTCGGCGGTGCTGAAAATAACGACCTATACAAGATCACAACAAGGCGCGTCTGCGCCATGTTGTGAGATGTAGGTCGGCTATTATCGGCATGCGACACCGCCGTGTCATAATAATTTAGGCTTCAGGCTGGGTTTGGAACACCTCTCCTGAACTCATAAACACACGTACGCACGCACGCACTCTCACACACACACTCTCACACACACACACACACACACACACACACACACACACGCACACACACACCCATGCACGCGTGTGGACTAAAACATGCGTGCATGCATGAAAACATGCATATACACAAACATTCTTCTATTAAGAATCTGAATCTATTCATAATCTGCTTATGGGTCCAATGTGTTCCCTTCACGTATACAAAATAAGGAATTTGCCGTGGTATTTTGCTCATATACACAGCAAAAAACGATTTGATACAGCAATAAAAAGCATAGGGTATAACCACAACTATTAAAGTAAAAAATAGGAATGTAAGATAAACAGTGCGAGCAGTCTAATAGTATTGGACAGTATTGGACAAATCCGAAAGTGTTTTACAATATCTTAATATAACCTAGAAAATGGAAATACAAATGGCGGTGGGGGGGATATAAAAAGGCCTGACAAGAAATACATATTTCAGCATTATTGCACGTTATATTATTGTATACTAGATTAATTAGATTGTGACTACATCATGATGACTACATTAAATGACTACATGATGCCTACTATAAAAGGGCCTGACAAGAAATACATATTTCAGCATTATTGCACGTTATATTATTGTAGACTAGATTAGATTAGATTGTGACTACATTATGACTATCATGATACCTACATTAGAATGTCATGATATTTAATAAAAATTGTGTGGATGTCCTCCCCCTTCATTTTAATCCTAACTCTAAACATTTCCTAAACCTTTCCGCACTTGGACCAACTGTGAAAATAACAGATTGTACAGTAGCTTGAAATGAGTGAGTGGTCCGGTCTGACAGACAGACAGACAGACAGACAGACAGACAGACAGACAGACAGACAGACAGACAGACAGACAGGTCCTTGCCACTGGTTTCAGACAAGCAGGGACCTTCTAAAACAGAGGAAGGAGCCAAATAAATAAACCTCCCAATCTCTTCTCCTCAACAAATGTCTTTGCAGTTACGACAACGGTTGAACGGCAGCCAGCGGACAATTCAATGTTATTTTTTTTGTTGCTGTGGTCCTGTGTCCTTTGACATGGCGCTGGCTGGCCACACATTCTTTGGGCTCTGAAAGAACGATTTGTCATTGTCGACAGCGGAGCGCTGTACTGCTGGGCCAATTAAACTCAAGGTGCAACTTGATACGCCCATATATACTCGGTGTGTGATCGGGCATGCGTGCATGTGCGTGCGTGTGTGTGCGTGCGTGTGTGCAACTGTACATGCGCGCGCATGTGCGTGTGTGTGTGTGTGTGTTTCGGGGTAATATGTGTGTGTCTGTGTCCGCGCTGTGGGAAACAGTTGCAGGGTAAAAAGCGTGTCTGTCTCTGTGGTTAGTTTAAAGGCTGGTCCATGATGGACACAGAGAGACCTTGTTCTACTGCTGCTCTTAAAAACAACTCAAACACCTTCTCATCCCCACAGGGCCTACCAATAATATCCTGTTCTAATAGGAGATGAACACCTGTGTATGACAGAGAGAGAGAGAGAGAGAGAGAGAGAGAGACAGACAGACAGAGACAGAGAGAGAGAGTATAGGCCTACAATACAATACAATTCTCATACAATTGTAACAAACTAGAAACTCGACCCTCCTGCGGTGGGTCTCTGTCTAAAGTGAGACACACACACACACACACACACACACACAGACACACACACACACACACGCGCGCCCATATACCTGGGCCCATATACCACCCAGAATCCTCCACGTTTCGTCCGCCTCACACACAAGCCACTTTCATACAGGCTTCTCGCATCCCATCCTCCACCCTATTCACCTCCATATAGTAGCTCCTTTCCCTGCTCCCCTCAAAGGAGCTTTATCTGCACTAGAACTCCTACACTCACGTCGATAAAGTGGAACAAACGAATAAAACAAAACTCTCCTCTCTCCCACTTTCTCCCCCTCTCCCATTTCTCAGGTTCCTGCTGGGGGGGTGGCCGTCTATGCGCGCCGTATAAGACGAACGGCAAACGGCCTCCTCCCCAAAGACTTCAGGGTCGCCGACCTCCCCTGGAACCTATACACACTCGATTTCATTAATTCATTCAATTACTGTCAATAAATCCCATAAACTTTCTCAATGCTGTGTTTCTTAGTTCCGACTAGTGGATATTGTGCGTCCTCTGCCGGGTGTTTTCTGTGCTGGGGCAGGTTGTGTGCTGTTGTTGTTCCGTGTTGTTGTTGTTGTTGTCTCTCCGTGAATGTTGTGTGTCTGCTGTCCACATGGCATGTCTAATCTCATGGCCAGCGCATCACGGAAAGGGAAACCACGGAACTGTGTTGAAAACGCAGGGGTCGGGGGCGGTGACGTATCGCGGCCGCACGGAGCACGGGCGCAGGCGGCATGCGGCGCGGACCACGGCGCATGCCTGGCCGAATTGAACTGCGCACAAGGTGTGTGCTCACAACTTGTTACCGGCTCAAACATATATATATAGATGAACATTGACGATGTTACAGTAGAATCATGGTGTAGAGAGAGAGAGAGAGAGAGAGAGAGAGAGAGAGAGGAGATCTTGCTTGGTGGAGACAGTGGACAGACTGCTTCAATTAGGCTGATAGATGGATAATCCAGCTCTATAAATAGAACCACACTACCTCTGCTAATTAATGTGACAAGCAAGGGTCCCAACTCCCCCAATGCGTTCCCCCCGTTCACCGTTTTCATCGTTCAACAGCAGAGCCTTTTTTGGGACTATAACGTACCACTCCCCAAAGGGTGACATCATGCTACTAGTAGCTGGTTAGCTTCATCACATCCTTTAATGGTTCTCAAACCTTTTCATATCGTCACATCCTGGCACATTTATGTGAAAGTTTTAGCCCTTTGTGGACGACGTAGTGGAACTTGATAACATTCACTGCAATTTATCAAATTTACAACGCTGCTTTTTGGACCTACCAAAGTGTCTAACCTCATGTAGGCCTACATTCTGTGTGTATGCATGTGCGTGCAGGCATGCGTGCGTGCCTGTATGTCTGTCAGCAGAGCTTTGAGCCGGCTTGTCGTTTACCACTAGTTATATTTAAGCCACCATGCCGTTGTCACAACAAGCAAACGGTTCCCAAATAGTGCCAACATCACAGGACCTTCTCTGCTACAGGTAATTATTATAGGACTACATTTTCGGGCCTGTTGAGAACTCTAGTTTTCGCCGGTTGACGGGCACGGCTGCACTAATAACTTTTGAGGCTTCTAGAGTTTAAATGGAGACAGGTATCAGTCAAAAGGGAGACATTCTCCTTGGTTACATCCTACATCCTGTTTGGTTTAGGTCATGGCGCCAAGAGACTTTCTTGTAAGTCAGGACATGATACAGGTGTGTAATTTCCATACATGTATTGTGGGGCTTCAAGTACAAAGTTTTGTAGGGGGCGCTATTGAGCCATTATTTTTCGCCACTTGTGATGTGTGTGCAAAGTGTGATGCAAAGTTTTGCAACTTTTCGACTACGTTTAGCGCCTCAACAACGCGATTCATTTGTGGGATTAATAATAAAGAATAATAATCATTGCGATTTCAGTAGGGCTTCGCACTACTGTGCAGTGCTCAGGCCCTAATAAAGAGATTCCCTGGCGTGATTACTAAGCTACAGCAAAATCAATTATACGACACTAGTATTATAAATTGTACAACAATTCTTTCAACTTGGGCGAGTCCAATTGGTCACGTATTTTGTCGGGCTTTGGGGTTGGGTCGGACTAGGCATTAATTAATATATGAATTAATTTGTAGCATATTCCGCAGGCGCGTGCCGTTATCTCTTGCTAATGTTGTCCACCACAGGGCGCAAACACAGTGGAGTCTTTTTGAGCCGAGCAAAACTCTAGCCCAGGCAGCACTTCAGACGTTCCTTTGGCTATATCTTGGATGGAAATTGACGCGACTTATAGCGTATGTCGATAATGTTCAACGCTGCTGACACAGCAGCAGTGGCGTAGATTTTCGGAGACTCGACACACGATACGACACAGTGTTTCTGTGGTGAGGTGTCCTTAAAGTCAACGTGCTACCACCTTTGCACAAAAGATTTGCACCCACTGGAAAAGTCCAACCACACTTCTAACACTCGTCTCCGTCTGACCGTCTTGCTCAAAGTTTGCATGCCTATAGACTAGCGTCGCAGTCCCTCCCCTTTCAGAACAACGAGTGGCCCAGGAAATGGTTCTCCATTCATTTTCTCCATAGGCTTTTCCTAAAGTATTTATTTAAAGACGGTTACGCCGCGGACAAAGCAAACTCGGATCGTGACAAATCATGACAATGAACACAATGTTTTGGGCCGATCAAATAATTTATAAGAAGAAAAACAACAAAAAAAGTGTTGTAACCTGCAGTTTTTTTCTACTTTCTAATTATTTGTTTGGCCCAAAACATTGTGTTTATTGTCATGATTTGTCACGACAAGAGTTGGCTTTGTCCGCGGCGTAAACGTCTTTAAATAAATACTTTCTGAAAAGTCTATGAGGAAAATTAACGGCGATTTCTTTTCCGGGTCTCTCGAGGGGGCGGGACTTCACTTGCTGTGAAAGTGAATGTCAGGCCATTTGCCATTTTACACATTATTGTTATAAATACCGCCTGGAAAATATGTATCTTCATGCTCCGTCTGAGTTTATTCAGCACATGTGTGTGTGTTTCAGACAAGAGCCTTTTTTTTGGGTCAGATAAGTATGTGGAATGTTAAGTCTCCAAACACAGGTGCTTCTTATGAAAGCGGCAAATGGTTTGGAATGCAGCCGCTGTAAGCACAGAAAACACCTGAGCTGGTCAAATTTGATCAAGATTTTCGAGATTTGATGGCTTAAAAGATCTCCTTTAAGCAAAGTCAATATTATATCGTTGGTCTGCCAGTCCACCATGGAGCGTATTGGCTGGGAGGGGCAGTGTACTCCGGACATCCTATACCATCCTAACATTCTATCCTACCATCCTACAGTCCTAACCACTTTGTGTTTTATTGGTGTTTTAGAGATATCTGTCGGAACTCGGGACACACAGTTTGAAATCGGGACGATACCAGCCAAACCATGATGTTTGGTCACCCTAATCTATACCATTTTACCATCCCAACATCCTATACCGTCCTTCTATTTAGGAAACACTGCTCTACTGACTTGTTATCCATTGAATGCATTGGTCCTTATCGGAGCCCGGGTGATAGGAGGACCATGTTTGGTTTGAGTTGGTTTGTTGTGCAAAGCCTTGGAACACATTGTGATCCTTCTGGCGTCCTGAACGGGGCCTGTCTTGAGACATTGCTGATTGGGAGCCAGCCGGCCGGCTGGAGGGGGGGGGGGGGGGGGGGGGGGGGGGGGTGGCCCTGGGCGGGGAGGAGGTGGTATGTCCATAGGCTTGGAGGGAATGTGCATGTCTGCCTCCGTAGCCACGGCTGACCACAGAGCAGCTCCGAGAGAGAGGGCTGGCAATGTTGGGCCAAGACAAACGCTGCTCCGTCTACAAGAGGCCTCGCCCTCCCTCCCTCCCTCCCTCCCCCGGCCTCTCCAACAGCACGGCTCTGTGTGTCTCTCTGCCCTCCACAACCTCCGCAACACTCACTGTTATTCCAGCAGACAAACACACTCCTACACTGAGAACAATGGAGATGGAAAAAGAGGGCTAGAGTGTGTCATTTCCCAAATATGAAAAGATGTGGTAAACATACAGTACATCATTTAGCAAAAATAAGCACTTTTTCATCAACACAAGGCTTACAAATAATCATAGGTAACAGCATACCACACTTGTTGTGGCATTCTGGACTATTGAGGCTATTGTGACTGTAGAAACTGATATCTCTGTCTATTCCGTACTATCTACCTTAAGAATATATCAAGGTTTAACGACTTGTTTGATGCTAGGGTTGGTTATAAGTTCATATTTTTTTAGGGGCAAGGCCACTTGGCCTTTGATATTGTCATTGTCTTGAGGGTACAAAGGCCGAATGACAGGACAGGAAAGCCATCAAATGAAGCAAGGATTTTAAGTCCACGGAAATAATGCATTTTTATGTTACCTAAATAATGTATTGGTATTTTTTTTACAAATTACCATGCTCATACATGCTCTGGACTAATCAGAGTCACTTGACTCATTTGGAGATGGGGAGAATCTCAACAAAAGACAATGGCGTTATAAAATGGACAGGGTAGACTAGGCAGAGCAGAGGACACTGCCCCAATCAGCTGGGACCGTGTGGGCCAGCCATCTGTGGCGCGTGATTATGAATCCCACCAACGTTCTAGGGTAGACCCGCCTCACCATGTGTCTGATTGGCTCCCGGGGAAGGCATAGTTTTACTGAGGTTAGGCCGTCCGGGTTAGGTTTAGGGGGGTGCATACTTACTTTAGACTAGTCATTGGTTAGACATGGGTTAAGGTTAGGTTTAGGTGTGCTGCCCCGTGGGAGGTTAGGTTTAGGGTGAGCCTGAGGGTTTGAGATAGGTTGTAGTTGTAGGAGTAATGACTGGTCGCAAAAACGAGAACTGTCAATCACAACGACTACTGGCCAATCACAGCAGGGCTTTCCTAGAACTGCGGTGGGATACAGTTGGATGTTGTATTTGCTGGTTCATAATGTAACATTGACGATGTTTTATTGAAGTGTAATTTTTATTTCTGCCTCTTGGCCAGTTCCCACTTGTAAAAGAGACGCAGTCTCAATGTGATTTTACTGGTTAAATAAAGGTTAAAAAAAAAAAAAAATACATAATAACGCCACTGTGGCATCAGGTGCCAGGGAGGGCATATCATCTTTTGAGGAGCATAAGACCAAATGGAGGGGCTACGGTTGGCGACCATGGCCTCCATGACATTCCATCCTGCCTGGCTTTACAGCTTTCCCTAAAAATCGAGTTGATTCAGAACACTCAGGTCCTTTAATACCAAGAAAGTGGACCATATCATCCAAGTTGTTAGATCTTTACACTACTCCTAATCTGTAAAATAATTGATTTCACAATACTACAGTTGTTTCATTGAATGATTTAAGGCCAAAATACATTTCTGATCTTGTGCTACATCATGAAACATCTCTCAGGTTGGTCTGGGAGAGGTCTGCTTTCTAAACACAGAGTCAACTAAATACCTTGCCTTGCCTTAACTGACCTGGCCTTGCCTTGTCTTCATACACTGTATGATTGTTGAACATCAGCTCAAAATGGTGAGTCTGGAAAAGAAGACGTTGCTCTTTTATTTTTAGTGGCTGAAACCTGGTGCTTTTACTAGATTGTTGTGCTATGAAACTCCATGGCAACTGCGCTGGGAATATTCAGACATGCCATGCACATGTTCTACATTTGGTTAGTTAAAAACAACTTTAACTGTATACATTGTTGACCGGAATTACCCCAGGGCTCTATAGGCCACCTCCTACACAAAAACAGCTTCACAACGCGTTGCATTGAGGCATGTTGTGGGCTTGTAATTCAGCTATTTCCACCAAACCCAGAACAGGGTCGCTATAGGGTTCAAGCGATTAACCAACAGAAATAGGAAACTATACAATCAAATAAGGAAACGGCACCAGCTATGCAAGGTATATCGTCGATATATGTGTTCTAGGGAGTATGTTTGCTTTGATGCTAACCAGAGTAACCTAACACTAATCCTAACCCAAATCACTTCCCCTGAATGTAACCAAAGACAATCTCTGTCTAACCTCAGCGAAAATTGCTGACACGCCAAATCGTTTTGTATTCTAATTGTATTATATTATATTATTACACGCTATCATGCTATGTAATAAATCAACACATTCTTAGTTTCAATTAGGCCTGCAAATATGTGAAGTCGTGATCTCACTTTTAATAGGTTATTATCAGATGAATATGAATCACCGTGAAAATTACGCTGATACAGGGCTGGAGGAGCCGCGGGCCAACTCCCTCACACACACACACACACACACACACACACACACACACACACACACACACACACACACACACACGCACACACACGCACACACACACACACACACTCAATCGTGGCTTTGTGCGACAAATGCAAGTCAACACCTGTTAATTAACACAGTGCAGCCTGGGCGAGGCTCCGCCGCTGACACTGGAGGGTTGACCGACATTCACAAACCCACTGAACTCTAAATTAGATTTACTCCAATGTATTTATAGACTCCCCCCCCCCCCCCCCCCATCTCACCCCCGCACCGAGTCCCTTCTTACAGAGATGAGCTACTACTACTACAGTAAAAGATGCCACAGGAATAGCAACGGCGTTGAATTCATGTTTATGCCGCTGGTTCTGAAACCTTCAACCCTTCAAGGACCCCCCCATAACTCTCAGATTTACAATACAGACCTGTAAAAGGGTTCATTTGGAACAACCTCAAGGACGTCATTGGCAGGGTTGTGCCAGGGGCAGCAAGCCATCAAATTAAACAATTATTTTAAGTGAATTGAATTTAAGGGGTAGGGATGATTTCATTTGAACCACTTGAACCCCCATTGCATATTCTGGGTGAACATTTACCAAAAACAGCCGATCACGGCGCGCTGTGAGCTTGTGGATCGGCTATTTTTGGCGAAGAGATTTGCTGTAGACGGTGGAAAAGCAGTATATACAGTAGGCTACAGTCTGTCTGAGGACTGTATAGTCTGAGACTGAGGGTTGAGAATAGAGGGTGCTTATAAAGTGCTTATAACCCAAAAATGTCTTCTACATCCTGACAGTTTTCTGAAAAAGCTATGTTTCTAGGTCAGTGGTTCTTAGATTTTTTTCCAAAAATAGCAGACCTACAAGCTCGTAGCGCGCCGCTCGTAGCGCGCCACTCGGTGGCGCGCTATGAGCTTGTAGATCTGCATTTTTTCAATAGCTAAAGCAGAACATAATGCCAACACCAAAAGGGGTTCCCGCCCCAAAATGGGATAAAGTACAATAGCAAATGATCTGAATTTCAGAATCTCAGAATTTCAGAGTTCTGAATATCAACACACTAGTGTCAGCAAAGGAGAAACGGTGAAATCAGCATGCAGGCACACTGCATGGGGCAGTACGGGCGGGGCATCAAGTCCACTTTGGGTTTTATCATTTATTGACCCATTTTGACCGTGGAACGATTCTGCAAAATGTCTTCTAAATCCTGGCTGTTTTCTGTTTTCTGTTTTTCTTGATAAAGCTATGTTTTTCTATTATGTCAGTCGTTCTCAAACACTTTCATGTACATAACGCTAACACCAAAAGGGGTTCCCACACAAAATGGGTTATTGAAGGCCAAAGTGGCAGCAGGGGCAACGCCGGCCATGGCCTTCATGATCTCCAGGCCTTTGTGCCCCCGGCCCGTCCTGGACTCCACTATGGTGGGGGGGGGGGCTATATTGATAGCGACAGTGGAGGGTGGAAACAGGGAGAGAAAGAGACAGAGACAGAGACGAGTGACATACAGCAAATGGTCTATACCCGGCCCCGGGAGTCGAATCAGGGACATGCTGGCAGGCATATAGAGCATATATACAGTATGTCCTCCACTTATATCCGCTCAGTCACTGCCTGGGGCACCCCCAAACCTCTGATTTTGTGACGGCGGAAAGTGTGTGAAGCAGGGAGGGAGGGAGAGAGAGAGAGAGAGAGAGAGAGAGAGGAGTAGAAAAACCATAACAAATCAACCGTACAAAGAGTTGATTCTGTTCTGAGGGCGGCGAGGGGCTCGCTCTGGGCGGGAACGGAACGCCGCTGGCCACAGAGCGGGGGCCCTGTGAAGCGGCTCCGCAGCCTTGAGCTGCAGAGGGCCACGCAGAGAGTGTGAGCCTAGAGCCCCAGAGCTGCAGAGGGCCACGCAGAGAGAGTGAGCCTAGAGCCCCAGAGCTGCAGAGGGCCACGCAGAGAGTGTGAGCCTAGAGCCCCAGAGCTGCAGAGGGCCACGCAGAGAGTGTGAGCCTAGAGCCCCAGAGCTGCAGAGGGCCACGCAGAGAGTGTGAGCCTAGAGCCCCAGAGCTGCAGAGGGCCACGCAGAGAGTGTGAGCCTAGAGCCCCAGAGATGATGGAACAATGGCAGGGTTCTTATCAGACCGAGAGAGAGAGAGAGAGAGAGAGAGAGAGAGAGAGAGAGAGAGAGGATTTACTGATCACAGTGGTGGAAGAGTTTCCGATTTTCTTTTCTCAAGTAAAAAGTATAGCAATACCACAATGTAGAAAAACTGTAATAATAACCCAATCAACTATATAGAAACTAAAGCTGTGATAGAGTATAATTGTAGTGGAGTTAAAACAACAATATTGCCTCCGAGATGTATATAAGTATAACATATATAGAAATATGGAAATGCCCAAGTAAAGTAAAAGTACCTCAGAATTGTAAGTACATTACTAGTATATAGGTATATACTCAGTTACTTTCCAGCACTGAGGGAGAGAGTAAAAAGAAGCCAGAGAAGGAGACACGGAGATGGGAGGGAGCATAGGGCCGGAGCCGGGCCGCTGAGCAGAAGGGTCAGCCTGGGGGGTGGGGGTGGGGTGGGGGCTGTGGGGGTCTGGAGACCCCAGCACAGCACAGGGGTCACCGCGCTGCCAGGAACACATTCTTAGAATACTCTGTTTATCTCTCAATAATGGAGCTAGCTGACATCGCTCACAGATCCGTTTACATTCTCCACGCTCCACTTAAGCTATCTGGAGAAGGAAATTAATTGGCAGACTTGTGTGTGCGTGCGTGCGCGCGTGTGTGTGTGCGTGTGTGTGTGTGTGTGTGGGGTGTGTGGGGGGGGAGCGCCGAGCGCATGTGTTTGCTGTGCACACAGATTCTCTTCACATTCCCCTCATGAAGAGACAGCCTGCAGATATGGCCAACAGTGACAATTTGGGGTTTCTCTTGCCTGTACACAGGGAGCTCTTGTTGTGCAGCTTTTAGTGGTCGGCGTGTGGTTTCCTCTGGCAGTATGTAACCTTCTGACAGCGCTCTGCATGTCCACAGGTTCCTCTGAGAGAGCGCTGGAGGAACCACAGCCAGCCAGAGACACAGAGGATGGATGGATGGATGGATGGATGGACGGACGGACGGACGGACGGACGGACGGACGGACGGACGGACGGACGGACGGACGGACAAAACAAATGTGATCACTTAACCCCCTAATTAATAAAATAACTGTATAATAATTGTTCCAAATATTTGGGCAATTCCTATATATATATATATATATATATATATATATATATATAATATAATATAATAATATATTTAGTAATTTCATTTTCAAAATAGAGAAAATAGTCAACAAGCTCGTCTATTCATTAGACTTTTAAACCGGCTTCTTGTTCAATTCATCCAAAAAGTTGATTGATAAATAAATGGGACAAAGCAGTCGCAGTTCATGCAGCCCTAAAAGAAACAGGTGAGAGACGGTGGAGGTCAACACGTGATCGTCACCACCGGGACCCCCCCCGCTGGGAGGAATATTCAAAAACCGCAACGTTCCAAGTCATTTCTGCAAAATGGCGTTGGTGCGTGTTTGAGGAGGAGGCAAGCAGAAAGGGAGCGCTGTGCGTGCTTGTGTTTGTGGACTGTGGTGGAACTGATGGACATGACCCAGGAACGAGCCTGGAATCAATTTAGAGCTTCCAAAAGTGCCTGTGAATGTAAATAAACCTCTTGAGCAAACAAATGCTGTTCACAGAGGCGCGCACAAACACGCTAGCTGACACACGTGCGCGCACGCACGCACGCGCATGCACACACACACACACACACACAAAGAGAGGAAAAAAAGGCACAGGCTTATACAGAGCCAACGGGCCTCTGCTGGGGCCTCCCCCACAGCTCATGGGAACTGTACATCCCAGTGGCTTCTGTGCACGTGTGTCCACAGGCTCGTCTTTCTCGCCCGCAGGCTGTTCTTGTGGCTTTGGATGAGTTAAATCACCACAGAGGATGATCACCGAAAGGCAGGGTTCATCCCCTTCTTCCTCTGTTCTCTCCTCCTTCTCCCCTCGACCCCAAATAGAGGCGAGGGGGGTCCCTCCAAGACTTGTGGGTGACATGCACCGAGAGAGGGAGGGGAGGGAGTGTGAGCTATAGGGAGTGAGAGACGGAGAGAAAAGGAGAGAAAGCTTGAATGGTTCTCAAACATTTCCGTGTCCAGGACCCCCAGACGGATATGTATTTGGCTGTGGATCCCCTTCTGAAAAGATTTTGTATACCAGGGACCCCAAAAGAGGGGGGAAATGTTTCAGGATAGCATAGATAGCATTTCTGTAGACTTAGATAGCATCTGATACAGACTTATAGCATGTTATGTAGACGGCACTATAATTGCATTGTATATAGTCATAGCACGCCATAGTACATATGTATAGCATAGTAGTATATATATATATAGTTTATATGTATAGTCTCATAATATAGATATTCCACTGTTACTTTCTTAGCTTACGCATGTTTTATGATAAATGCTTTTGTGATGTATTCCCATGCTTTTGTTCTTGATTATTGTAAGTCGCTCTGGATTAAGAGCGTCTGCTAAATGCCTAAATTGTAAATTGTAAATTGTTGCAAATGATTCGAAATATATCTACAAGCTCAGAAATAACTCAAAATGGTTAAACCAAGTTTGGTGCCAAATTTAACTAATTTAGCTGGGGACCCCTCAAGGACCCCACTTTGAGAGACACTGAGCTACAGAGAGAGAGAGAGAGAGAGAGAGAGAGAGAGAGAGAGAGAGAGAGAGAGAGAGAGAGAGAGAGAGAGAAGAGAGCACACCAGCCAGGCCTGTTTACACAGATGGTGGGCAAGCGTCATTATTTTTGTGATGGGCGTATAGGAAAAGGTGGAGGAGCATGACGATTGGCTGGATTTACAGAAGTTGTTTGGAAGCTCACGGACGGATGAAGGTCGGGTCAGAACGTTGGGTCAGAAACCCTTCACCCCACCCCCCCACAGCGCTGTCCACACCTCCTCTGGACCCGGCGCGGCGCTGCAGAACACAGTGGACGCTGTTCTGTGGTGGACCAAACCCAGTACACCAGTTGAAGTATACACTGTAGGTACACCTGGTCAAGTCTTACTCAACTACAAGTGAAAGATGCTCTTTAAAATGTGTATACTATAGTTAAAGTACTGTCTGAAATATCAGCCATCAATGATTGAATCAATCAACCGTTTGAAGAATAAGAATTATTACAAATAAGAAGTGTCTGTGTGGACCTCTGCAGCACTCCGGTCTGCGTGCTACCGACGACCACGACGAAATAGAGAAATGTGGGCGTCTGGAAGGTTCCCAGTTCGATCCCGGGCGAAGTGTCGAAGTGTCCTTGAGCAAGACACCGAACCCTTAATTTCCCCCGATGAGCAGGTTAGGTGCCTTGCATTGTTTTCTCCGCCATCGGCGTGTGTGAGCGTGCGTGAACGGGTGAACGAAATGCACAATCGTTGTAAACAACCTGCTTCCAGCCTCTGAATATATATACACACGTGTGCGCCGCTGTGTCCAACATGGCTGCCACATGTTGAGCGCCCGTGCTTCCCAGGAAGTTGCGTCTCTGCAGTGTCCAGAGCAGGCCCAGTGTAAACAGTGTCTGGCTTACGGCCGCTTTGATGAAGACAGGCCAGCAAACATGGCTGGGGAGAACCGGCGCCGCGTGACTCACCTATCAGGTGCCAGAGGGGTTCAAAGGTCGCAGCTGGAGCTAATTAACATACCAGGTTGTAGCGCTGGCAGCGTGGACGGCTGTTACGCCAAAATACATACAGGCTGCTGTCGGTCAGTAAACTTTTATCTCCACAACTTTTAATTAATGCCCTATTTTATACTTAGTCGTATGATTGCCTCGTGCAAAAGTAGCGAAAATAGCCAAGCAATTTGACTAAACCAAAACAGGGATGCCAGGTTTCAAGTGGTCTGTGGGTTTTGTAAACCTTGAACCAATGAAAAGTATTAACAAGAGCTTGTGACTAAATAATTATTATATTGGATTCAATGGAACACAGGTTATTTTTTCCATTTCCTGCAGAAGCGACAGTTTTGGACATACAAGGTTTCCAGACAATACTTTCCTCCCATCTTTCTCAAACATTGCTTGTCTTTTTTCCCCCCTCCATCTTATTCCCTTCCTCCTCTCCTTGTTCCCTTACATCAGTCCCTTGTTCCAACCCCTAAAATCCGTAGCAGACCTGCGAGGTGCGCACGTCGCGCCCCACCCTGCATGTTTCACATTACAGGAATATTTCTGCTTTGTATTTTGCTAACCCCTGGCGCTGATAAAGGGCTCAGGAGGCTCCCAAAAAGACACAGAGCTGCTTCAGGGGGAGCTTACAGTGACCGAATGTCTGAAGCCAGGGGTGCTATTGACAGTATACTGTTGATTTCGTCGATTAAAACTATGACGAAAAATGTTTGTCGACTACCTTCCTGAGGAAAACGGGATAAAAACAAAATAAAAACTAAGCTATGATGTCTAAAACTATGACTAAATAGATTGTCCATTTCGTCAACGAATACAAATTAGACTACAAGTGTTAGGGAGGGACTATAGTGGAGAAGAGATCCAGTAGAACAAAAAAACAAGTCATTTCATGCTTGTTTGCGACGCGTTGTAAGCTTGTAGATCTGCTATTTTCTAAATTATGCCATTAGGACGCCATCAAGGCCAGAGAAAATACATAAGGGCAGAGCCCAGAGGAGGATGGGGCAGAGCCCAGAGGAGGATGGGGCAGAGGGCAGAGGAGGATGGGGCAGAGGGCAGAGCCCAGAGGAGGATGGGGCAGAGGGCAGAGGAGGATGGGGCAGAGGGCAGAGCCCAGAGGAGGATGGGGCAGAGCCCAGAGGAGGATGGGGCAGAGGGCAGAGCCCAGAGGAGGATGGGGCAGAGCCCAGAGGAGGATGGGGCAGAGGGCAGAGGAGGATGGGGCAGAGGGCAGAGGAGGATGGGGCAGAGGGCAGAGGAGGATGGGGCAGAGCCCAGAGGAGGATGGGGCAGAGGGCAGAGGAGGATGGGGCAGAGCCCAGTGGAGGATGGGGCAGAGGGCAGAGGAGGATGGGGCAGAGCCCAGTGGAGGATGGGGCAGAGGGCAGAGGAGGATGGGGCAGAGGGCAGAGGAGGATGGGGCAGAGGGCAGAGGAGGATGGGGCAGAGCCCAGAGGAGGATGGGGCAGAGGGCAGAGGAGGATGGGGCAGAGCCCAGTGGAGGATGGGGCAGAGGGCAGAGGAGGATGGGGCAGAGCCCAGTGGAGGATGGGGCAGAGGGTAGAGGAGGATGGGGCAGAGGGCAGTGGAGGATGGGGCAGAGCCCAGTGGAGGATGGGGCAGAGGGCAGAGGAGGATGGGGCAGAGCCCAGAGGAGGATGGGGCAGAGCCCAGTGGAGGATGGGGCAGAGGGCAGAGGAGGATGGGGCAGAGCCCAGTGGAGGATGGGGCAGAGGGCAGAGGAGGATGGGGCAGAGGGCAGAGGAGGATGGGGCAGAGGGCAGAGGAGGATGGGGCAGAGCCCAGAGGAGGATGGGGCAGAGGGCAGAGGAGGATGGGGCAGAGGGTAGAGGAGGATGGGGCAGAGGGCAGTGGAGGATGGGGCAGAGCCCAGTGGAGGATGGGGCAGAGGGCAGAGGAGGATGGGGCAGAGGGCAGAGGAGGATGGGGCAGAGGGCAGAGGAGGATGGGGCAGAGCCCAGAGGAGGATGGGGCAGAGGGCAGAGGAGGATGGGGCAGAGGGCAGAGGAGGATGGGGCAGAGCCCAGTGGAGGATGGGGCAGAGCCCAGAGGAGGATGGGGCAGAGCCCAGAGGAGGATGGGGCAGAGCCCAGAGGAGGATGGGGCAGAGGGCAGTGGAGGATGGGGCAGAGGGCAGAGGAGGATGGGGCAGAGGGCAGAGGAGGATGGGGCAGAGGGCAGAGGAGGATGGGGCAGAGCCCAGAGGAGGATGGGGCAGAGGGCAGAGGAGGATGGGGCAGAGGGCAGAGGAGGATGGGGCAGAGGGCAGAGGAGGATGGGGCAGAGCCCAGTGGAGGATGGGGCAGAGCCCAGAGGAGGATGGGGCAGAGGGCAGAGGAGGAGAGGGCAGAGCCCAGTGGAGGATGGGGCAGAGGGCAGAGGAGGATGGGGCAGAGGGCAGAGGAGGATGGGGCAGAGGGCAGAGGAGGATGGGGCAGAGCCCAGTGGAGGATGGGGCAGAGCCCAGAGGAGGATGGGGCAGAGGGCAGAGGAGGATGGGGCAGAGGGCAGAGGAGGATGGGGCAGAGGGCAGAGGAGGATGGGGCAGAGGGCAGAGGAGGATGGGGCAGAGCCCAGAGGAGGATGGGGCAGAGGGCAGAGGAGGATGGGGCAGAGGGCAGAGGAGGATGGGGCAGAGCCCAGTGGAGGATGGGGCAGAGCCCAGTGGAGGATGGGGCAGAGCCCAGTGGAGGATGGGGCAGAGCCCAGTGGAGGATGGGGCAGAGCCCAGAGGAGGATGGGGCAGAGGGCAGAGCCCAGAGGAGGATGGGGCAGAGCCCAGTGGAGGATGAAGTACTCAACCCCAGTACTTGAGTCAAAGTATAGATACTCCTGCCTGGTCAACTATTACAAGTGAAACTTGCTCAGTCAAATGTGTAGCCTACGTAGTTAACCAATGATGCTTAGTATTAGCTTACTAGTTTAAAAGAAAATACTTAAATATATAAGGGTTAGGGTTAGGTTATATAAACAAAACCCTAAAGGATTCAAGTGTTATTTACTTTTTAATATCAATTCAATGCTGTATTTAAATTTAGAACACCCCCCCCCCCCCAAACAAAAGAAAACAAAAGGAAATGTTTATATAAGATTTTACAAAGATTGTCAAAAACACGTCTGAGTATTATGAGAATTATTTCACAACATGGTGCTTGAAGTGAAAGTTATATTGTAAAACCATGGCAATTAAAGTTGTTATAGTGTTTGCTGAACCAGATTATTTTCTCACCATTTCTGGCAGAACTGAAGCAAAAGAGGAGAGAGAGAGATGGAGAGGATGGGGGGAGGAGGGGGGCATGAGGTGGGTAGTTGACAGAGGAATTAAGGTTTTAGAGCCAGAGGTAAGAGGGTTTTATGTTAGAGGGCTGGTCTTAATCAGGTGTCTGTCTAACGCTATGAATTCAGTTAAGAAGAACTCATCATTTAGCACAGAGCATTGGTATGGTACTAATGACTTGTTATTGGTAACACACACGCACGCATCTCTAGTGGCTAAATCTGTAGCTCATGTATAGTGTTTTGTCTGTGAGCACAGCACAACACAACAGACACTCACAACCAGCCTGAGGACACACAACAGACACTCACAACCAGCCTGAGGACACACAACAGTCTTACACTCACAACCGCAACACCCAAAGAATCATGTTCTTTCTTCTCATGTGCATTTCTCCAGTGCCTTCAACACCATCCAACCACAACGGCTTGCTGAGAAGCTCGCTGCGACGCAGGTCACACCTTTGCTCGGCGGCGTGGATCACAGACTACCTCACGGGTACACCGCAATACCTCAGACTACAGGGTTCCCTGTCAGAACAGAAGTGATATAGTGAGTAGTAGTATGGTGCGCCACAGAGCACTGTGCTGTCACCCTTTCTGTTCACCCTCTATGCCCGACTTCTGCCTCAGCGCAAAGACGTTTCACCTCCAGAAGTTCTCTGATGAAACTGACACAACGCGGATGGATGAGCACGATGCATGAGGTGGAGTGACCACATCCAGTTCAATGCGGGAAAGAACGAGGAGCTGGTGGTGGCCTACCGCACAATGTAAAAGGATACCCCCCCCCCCCCCAGCAATATCCAATGGGAGTCTGGAGGTAATGTTGACAGCTATAAGTTGCAACGTGTACACTTGAACAAGACGCTGAGCTGCTCTGACAATGCAGATGCCCTCTATACGCTGTTAACCTCGCCTCACCAGGCTTTCCACCACCTCGGAGGAAAGCCTGGTCTCTGTTTCAAAAGTCTGTATGATCCGGAGAGGAGCGGATGATATCGTTACGTCTTGTTGTAGTATTGTTTCGTAGTCGAATAAAAGCTACAGGCTATGCGAGAGCTTTTATTTAGAGGGAAAAGGAAGTTGCCGCCGCCTGTTGTTCCCGTCTGTCGACTTCTTGGGACTACAAAACAATACTACAACATGACGTAACCATATCATCCGCTCCCGCCCGGATCATATACCGAAATGAAATGGTGCCCAGGCTACTACGCTGTAGAGGGTAGAGTCTACAGTAAGGGGCAGAGCAAGGTCCGTCAATGTGTGCAACAGGACGCTGCGGATGTCCTAACTGTGTGCAATGGCTAGTGACCTCTTCTTTGCCTGCTGGGGGAATCACAGTAGCATGAGGGACACTGACAGACTGAACGGTATGGTGAAGAAAGCGGAGGAGGAGGTGGTGGAGGTGAAGACGGGGAGGAAGCAGGGGGCTAATTGGAAGGGGTGGTAGAGGTCGGCCATGATATTAAATCAAATCAAATAAAATAAAATCAAATCAAATTTATTTATATAGCACATTTAAAAACAACTCTCATTGTACCAAAGTGCTTCACAAGGCTGAATATATGGAGTACAATACAATACAATACAATAAAATGCAATGCAATACAATACAATACAATACAATACAATACAATACAATACAATACAATACAATACAATACAGTACAATTCAGTGCAGAAGACGTCAATAATAGAACAACAGGAAAATAGGACAGAGTAATCTAAAAGGAAAGGTGCAAGATCATGTCGGTGATGCAAAGGCTTGTGAATATAAAAATGTTTTGTGATTTAAAAGACTCAACGGAGTCTATTCAATATTCAATATATAGTCAATATTAGCCTCCAGCTTCCTCCCCGTCTTCACCTCCACCACCGGTACTGTTTAGATAATGTTTTTGTTTTGTTTTTGTTTAACTATTTGCATCCCAATACTAGTAGTATCTTGTTTCTTCCGTTAGCTGTATCCCCTTTTTGTCTCCACCAGGCCGAAGGCATGGTGAGAGAGTATGTTTTGCACTCCGGCCGTCCGTGTGTGTGTGTGTGTGTGTGTGTGTGTGTGTGAGTGTGTGTGAGTGTGTGTGAGTGTGCGTGCGTGTGCGTGCGTGCGTGGGTGCGTGCGTCCCTCCGTCCGTACGTCCGTACGTCACCAGCTAATCTCCGGCACTGTTAACCCGGTCGATGCCAAAATTTGCACACACACTCCCTGGATGCCAATGATGAACCTCTGCCCCAAATTTTCCAGAACGGCCTGTTATAGCACCACCAGGAGGTTGACTTTTGTAAAACACATTTTTAAGGGGCGCTATATAGGCCCCTCCTATATACAGGTTTAATATTTGTTTTTAGTTCAAGTTTGTTTTAAAAACGCCATACACCAACGCGCATAGCTCATGAACCGTTTGACCGTCGGCAATGAAACTTCGACACACATATGCGTCTCCTCATGCTGAACATTCAGCATGAAAATTCTTCTTTTGCCCATATTACAGTATACATGCAGCGTCATATGCTTATGAAACTTTACAGTATGGTAGAGGGTCATGCCAAATGCACTGGAACTTACTCTAATTGTCCAAAGGGGGGCGCTATAGCAATATTTTGAAAATTAAACACTTGTCACTTTTTTTTTTTAAGATATTTTTTTGCGGCTTACGCCTTTTTTTTTTATTGATTTTTGAAGGGACAGACAGTAGGCTGACAGGAAACGGGAGAGAGATGGGGGGATGACATGCAGTAAAGGCCGTGTCGGGTCCGGGAGTCGAACCCGCGGCACACTGCGACTGGATTACCAGTCCGGTGCCCAGACCGTTACGCTACGGCCTGGGCCTACACTTGTCACTTTGACCAGTATGCTCCGCCCTCAGATATTCCACCATTTTGAGAAGTTTGAAAAATGCTTATACCTGATTTTCTGCCTGGATCTTTGAACGATTTGCGTGAAACATTCTACACACAATCTATGGACCATTATCTGAAATCCCAGTTGAAGATAAGTTTGTACGTGAAAACATGAACAGCCAACACACTGTAGTAATGAATAATGGGCCAGGACACACACAATTGTCATCACAAACACTGAATGATTCTGCTGATAACAATAGAACAACTGATAGATGGATAGCACAGTAGCTAGAGCTACCGCCTTTGGAACACACAGTCATTGGTTCAAATCTGGGCACTGCCAACTCAGTGTACACTCAGTGTACCAAGTGTAGCTTGGTTTGGTGTTGCAAGTTTGCTGGAAGTCCTGGGAACTGATGGTAGGTGTGGTGTTCATTTATTATACTCCACTACAATTACTGATCTGATACTGATGCTGTGACGTGTTTTCTATAAGTTTGAGGACGTATGCGTTGGTACTCTTGGTACATTTGGTACATGCGTTGGTATATTTGCTTATTGCCTTGATTTTGCTGTTAACAACACAACAACTGATTGTGTCCGGATAGCTCAGTATATGTAGGGCTCTTGCCTTTGGAACACAAAGTCATGGGTTCAAATCTGAGTACACAGACAACTCAGTCTATGAGTCTTCTAGAACGCTTTTTTCTAGTTCATATTCAAGCCTAATTGGCTAACATCGGCTTTCAAAGTTTGCAGGATTTGCCCGTTTTGAACAAAAAGCTGCAAAAAACACAAAAAATGCAGCGTGCAATTTACGTGAAATCTTTCACAGACTTTCCTACTAGGATGAGGAATATATCCCACCCTTTTCACATTGGCCTGTTATAGCGCCACCGACATGTGGGTTTTTTGCAAAACACATTTTTGGAACAAAATGCCTCAAATCATCCAATTGCCATCCAAGGCGTAAGAAGAAATGCCACCCTTTACACATTGGCCTATTATAGCGCCACCAGGAGGCCACAACCTGACCTGCCCTGGTATTTTTTCTAGTTTCTTCTGTATCTGCCCTGTGATTCTAACTGCTGTATAATGCCATTGGAAATTGAATTTCCCCCAGGGGATCAATACAGGTCTATCTACAGACACACACAGCTCCTGGCCTGGAATAGCTGCCCTGGCCTGGAATGCTCTGGAGAATGTGTGGGGTGGAATTCCTATTGGCCAGGAAAGGAAGCAGTGTGTGTGTGTGTGTGTGTGTGTGTGTGTGTGTGTGTGTGTGTGTGTGTGTGTGTGTGTGTGTGTGTGCGTGCGCACGTGCGTGTGTGCGTGTAGTGTAGTGTACATGCGTGTGTGTGTCTGTGTGTCTTACTATACTTGTGAGGGCAAAATGTACCCACAAGTACAGTGGAATGAGACAGGTACTTTTCCTAGTCCTATAACAAGAGAAATGGTTGGGAGTTAAGACTCATATTAAGAAACTATTCTGGTCAGGAGATAAGAGTTTAGCTTTAGTGGTTAGGGTTATGGACCGGTTGACTTTATTCTTAGTTGTGCACCGGAGTTGTGCACAGTGCACGGAAAATAGCAGGTGTACAAGCTCATAACACAGCGCAACATATTGTGAGCTTGCAGATCGGCTATTTTCAGCTTCAGGGTTAGTTGACTGGTAACTGACGACGTGTATAGTGATACAAACGTACGTGTGTGTGTGTGTGTGTGTGTGTAGGGGGAGGTGGGTGGTCAGTGGAGACGGGTGTTGCGTGGAGAACAGGTGGAGGTGTTTGGTGGGTGGGTGGAGGATTATAGTGGAGGATTTGCTGTCTAATGAGCGTTTTGACTCTGTGTTGAGAGTGAAGGAGGTCACACTATAACCACAGTGAGTTGGGCTGCCTCTCATGACATTTTAGTTGATGATTAATTGTCATACAAAATAATTGTAATTAATGATTCAATTGTGTGTGTTTTTGGCTGAATTTAATATTGGAGTACATAAATAAAAATGACATTTCTGTTGTAAACCAAAATTGTATACGACCAAAAGGCTATTAATTAAATATACAAATAAATGACCGACAGTGTACAGGTACCAATAATCGAAAAGCCTATATTTTTAATAATTGTTTCTGCCTTTAATGTGTTTAGAACAGCGCGGACAACAACGTGGAAATAATCATGGAAAATATGACACTGTTGTTAATATCATCATCCAGCTGATTTTATACAGATGATTGGAAAGGATTTTTAACGATTGTCCAAAAAGAATTGCGATTATAGCTGAAATAATTGCGATCAGGTGATTATGTAATAATTGTGACAGGCCTATAGTGAGCAGTTTCACACAGGTTGGATGGGGGGGGGGGGTCTCAGCCATAGACTGTAAAAAATATGGACAAAGCGTTCCCCGGGTCTAACATGAACGTAAAATGAAGCCTGTAATGATATGCTAATTCCTGATGTAAGTCGCCATCTTTTGGTACCAGCTGGCCATTGGCTGGCTCCGTTTTGTACCAGCTGGTCATTGGCTGCCCAGACAACGAGGCGGGACTTCCCCCCTTCTTCTCCGTTGGTTTTTATTTTGACTCGAGTGGGAGGAGAAGACTCTTGAGTGGGAGGGGAATCCCGATCATAGACCGTAACGGTAGCCACGCCCCTCAGAACATACGCGACTTTATGGTCATTTTTTTAATTAATGGGACCATAATTTTCCAAAAAGAATATTATGACATTAGAAATGAGACTTTAAACTAGTGACTGGAAGAAGAAAGTATTCATGACCATGTTTATTAAGGTAATACAGTCTAGGTGAAGTTGGGCCAAAATACATGGGCCTCTATGGAGCTATGGGGCTTTTTGGGTCCAGTCCAGCGCCACAACAGGCCATTATATGAACTACCGATTTCAAATGAGGCTTCACGAAATATCTGGCTGACTGCCCCCCTGGTCTCAGCAGACCCTCTTCAGTCCTCTCGGTGAAACCAGATCCGTCTCGTTCATCTCAAAGCGCCCAAGCACAGACGAGGCCCCCCTCCCCGTTAGGCCTGACCTTTGAACCCTGTTTGACCAAAAAGGGATCGAGGGTCACCGGGGGTCGGCGTTTTACTGCGTCATCACAGGCTATCAGCCCCCTATCTGTGGAGCTGTCAATGAGCTCAGCAGACCCTGCCAAGGTCTGTAAACATGACTGGCTCCTCGTGCACAAACAGGTACAAACAGGCCTCATGTGCACATTGACACCCACACGCACACACACACACACACACACACACACACACACACACACACACACACACACACACACACACACACACACACACACACACACACACACACACACACACACACACACACACACACACACACACACACACACACACACACACACACACACACACACACACATTAGCGCAGATAGATAGATAGATAGATAGATAGATAGATAGATAGATAGATAGATAGATAGATAGATAGATAGATAGATAGGTAGATAGGTAGATAGATAGATAGATAGATAGATAGATAGATAGATAGATAGATAGATAGATAGATAGATAGATACAACAACTTCAATTTGGAGAAAAGTGGAAGAAAACCGACTCAATGCCCATGCATGTGCAAGTTCAGATCAATTGGTCCATCCGGCGAGGAGAAAATGGATGAGGAAGTATACTGCCAGAGTTTTATCCATTTAATCGTATGGGATAATAGGATCAGGCCACGGTACTGGAGCAGAGGTGAACACATAGTCTGTGCATTGAGGTAGAGGGGCGTCAGCCCGCTGGAAGTGTTGGACCTGCAGGATTCCTGTCTTAACCCCGCGGGCTCCTGCTCTCACTTCCCACAGGCTGAGCCTAGATCTGTGCCCAACATCCCTGACAGGAGCACAACTCCCTCCGGCTGATGTTTGCTCAGCTGCCGGGGGGGGCTTTGTGCCGGGCGTCCCGACGCCGTCATCCTCCTTGTTCCTGCTCTCTGACCATGTTCTCTGTTTGGTTTCTTTTCTTACGACAGTTTGTAGCTCCATTTGTTCCTTGTTTGCGTTTCGGAGCACCACCAGCGTCAGTGTTGTTTTTCTTTTTCTTCTTTTTTTTTCTCTCCTGCTCAGCTCAGCCGTATGCAGCGCCGGGGGGATTGACAGACGGCGGGCGGGTCGAGAGGTTGAGTCAAGGTTTGCTACCTGAGGAAGTGTCACGTCTCTAGCTGCATAGTGTCACGGTGGTGTCAACATGTACAGTCGTCATGTAAACACTGCCTTGCACACTGGCTGGCTGTGTTGTGTGTGTGTGTGTGTGTGTGTGTGTGTGTGTGTGTGTGTGTGTGTGTGGGGGGGGGGGGGTCGCTGTGACTCACTGTGAAAGAAGCCCAACCTTTTCACAACCAAAAGCCATCTAATCTTAAAGAAAACAGCTTCAGTTTAGAGGTTAAGAAGTTGAGTTTAAGAGAGTAAACAACTTAACGGCGAGCTACAGCGCCTAGCCTGGCATTGCCCAGACTAAAATACAAAACGTGTATTGAGCAAATGATTAAACATTGGCAGATTCGTCTGGTTTCAAGGGTTGGCGAGTGTGCTTGTTTGTTTGTTTTTCCTCACGGCCTCATCTCAGAAATGCAACTCGATTTAACATCATTTCAGTTATCAATGTGGATCATGGTAGCACATTTCTAAATCCCCTAGTTTGAAGTTGACCACTCGGGACTAGGGACAATGTAGGGTTCAAGTGGTTAAGTGTTGTTTTTTGGAGGGGAGCAAAGCCGCAGCAAAGATACAGTACAATAAATGCACATGTACAGTACAGTACAGTTATACTGAAATGAGTAAGTGTGTCTGACCTGCGAAGATGCGTAAGCGCTTGCGTCTCGGGGGCGGGCCCAGCCCTGACACCCCGCTGCACTCATCCTCATCGTCACAGTCGCCGCTCTCAAATCCTTCTTCCTCGTCGCTCCACCCGTCTACTCCTGCTCCTGCTCCACCTCCTCCTCCTGCTCCTCCACGTGACCGGGCTCTCCAGCGCTTCTCGGACACCGTCACCAGACGCAGCAGCTGTCAGAGCAAACAGGAAATGGAGAAAGGCAATAGCATCAGAATCACGATTCTGTGTGACGAATGCACAGGAATTTGATTTGACAGACAGACAGACAGACAGACAGACAACGTGGTGCGTTTTGAGCTTGTAGATCGACAATTTTTGGTGTAGATGAAAAAAAGCTGTCCAGTTGTAACTCAAGTCCATTTCTCTAAGACTAGAGGGTCACATTTTACACTCAATTACTGTATGAATAGCCTCGGAAACCCAGACGTTTTTATTTCCAGGGAGAAGGAAAAAAATTCTGGGACCGAGTCCACTTCAATTCGACATAGAGTACTCTCTGCTGATTTCTGATCGTCTGCACCTTTGTTAAATTGACGCACACACACACACACACACACACTGTGACACACACTGTGACACACACACCGGTACACACACACACACACACACACACACACACACACACACACACACACACACACACTCCTCTCTCTCTCTCTATCGCTCTAATTAGTCTCATGTCGTGCAGCTGCGTCTAGATTCTGATCCGCCGGGAGCTATAGAAAGCATAGGTGGAGCTCCAGGCTACTGTATGAACACTGAGGCTTTTATTGTGTATTCAATTACAAAATTCATCTACAAAAAAAAGTTGGGGAATTCAGTTTGAATGAAAATCTATACAGGGGATTCCACGTTGCAAAAGGCATTCTGCATGATTATTGCGACGGCTTAACAGGGGGAATTCCAGGGGAAAACATAGTACGACCAAAAAGAAAAAACGTTGGTATTTACCATACTGGAATTAGAATCGCCGTGCAGAGGGGAAAAAGTTTGTGCACCGGTGCCAGAAATGTTATTTTCATCCCTCCAATGTTCATTCAGAGTGGGGAGTGAGTGACTGTGGTAGTGGCTCCATGTAATTTAATGGTAGAAACTAAATCCCTGGGATGAGAAGCCATGATGGGATGGTGTTGATGTTGGCCAGCAGCATTGTCTTCAGTGGTTCGTCTCTGGGCAACACAGATACAGTAACACAAACACAAAGAATTCCTCTCAAGTGCACATCAATCAACATCCCGGAGAGTTCAGTCACAGCGGGGTTCAGATCACCAGGTTACTGAGGTACTCGGAGGGTTTGCCAGATGTGATCGATTCATGCCGTCAAGAAGACAGAATTCCTTTTATCTCCAGTTGTCAACTTTTTTTCTCTGGGCGTACAAGAGTGTCACACAAAAATAGCAAAAAGCTCACAACGAATGACATGGCGACGTGTTGTGAACTTAAATAAATGTGCTACTTTTGAAGTATATGGAAAGTGAAAGTAGTTCCGTCTGTCTGTGGGTTTTATAAATATTGAACCAATGAAATATATTAACAAGATCCAACAACACAGTTTCCACCCGAAGAGAGAGAAAGAGAGAATGCGAGGCCATTGGAGGTGAGCTTCCCTCCCTCCAATGAATATATGGGAAGCATTGTGCCCTACAAAGCCAAAGTGCAGTAACTACATTTTTGGACATTGATTGATTGATTGATTGATTGATTGAAAGAATAGGTAAATTTCAAGCACAACTCAATACAAAAACTGTTAACTATGTGGAGGACGCCATAAAGCATTACACTTGTTTACAATAGGGTCCACCATGCATTTTCAATTCATCAGAACATTTAGAGACGTACAAATTAGGTTTGTCCCGATCAAATCGGGTGATCGGAAATCAGGACCGATCACGTCATTTTCAAATGATCGGAAACTTTGGATTGGGACATCCCTAGTATCAATATTATATCCATATCATGATATTAGACTTGATATTGTCTGTGATTTGGGATATTGTACTATTGTGATATGGCATAAACGTGTTCTATCCTATAAATGCGCCACTTCTCTGTTTGTCTGCGTGCGTGCCTGCGTGTGTGTGTGTGTGTGTACGGTTGTAATGCACGTAACTCGAGGACCGTCTTCTAATTCGACACACGCGTTCCACACCCCCGCAGGGAGTGCAGTGCCCGGTATCGAGTCGGTCGGACGCACGGTTCTCCAGAACCACCACAAAAGGCTCTGCTCTGGCTCTGCCAGTGGGCCTAATCAGCCTAAATCCCCTCACCTGTGCAATTTCCAGCCTCTGCCTCAGCCAATTGATTGCCATCGCAACCCCACACCTGACAATTGATTACTTAACCGGTCTACTTTTCATAGTCACTCAGTTTGCCCTCTTCAGACAGGCAGATACAACAGAGACCTCCATGTGGGACACGGACAGACAGTTAAAACGGGTGCTACGACAAGTTGACCACAGGTATTATTAGGTTCCAAAGTTGCATCGTTCTCAAGTAGGCCGGTGGCCGACGGGCACGTACAGGTCTAGTAAAATATAATTAGGCCGGAAGGTAATGAAGTAATTGGTGTATTGACGGGTGCATACAAACGAACACCTTCACGGGTTGTCTCCAGATTGTATAGAGGTACTGTATGCAACGGCAACATGGAAGGAATACACTGTATGTCAAATTGAAGTGGGAATCTGAACTTTAACATCGAATTGTCTGAGAGTGATTGGCATTCCATACTGTATGTAAAACACAACACTGGGACTGTGTTGACCAGAACCTGGTGAACATTATGGGATACATCATCATTCGTGACACCCGTAGTTTATCCCATTCTGACCGGGCACCCATTTTGGTGTCAGCATCATGTTATGCTTTATCTATTGAAAAATAGCAGATCTACAAGCTCATATCGCGCCACCGAGTGGCGCGATACGAGCTTGTAGGTCTGCTATTTTTTTTTTTAATCGAAGAACGACTGACATTTTTAGAATCTGATCTCAGGTCAGAATGGGTTCGTCAGACCAGTGTGTGTCCAGTGGAAACCTCGTATGAATCTGATCTCAGGTCAGAATGTGTTATACCTTGGACTGACATCAGAGGACATAATAGGACATGAGGAGTGGACTTATACCCGTTCAGAATATTGCTAATAGCAGCTAAGAAAGCCATCACGAGGAGATGGTTGAAAGCAGACCCTCCTAGAGAGGAGCACTGGATGGAAATTGTTGAAGAAATATATCTCATGGAGAAAATGACTCATAATCTGAGGACCAAGGTGGAGCTATTTGAAAAACGTTGGGAAAAATGGCATTTATACAAGAGTGAATAGTGTGTATCCCGCCCCCCCCCCCTCTTTTGTTATGCATTTTGTCCTTGTTGTTTGTTTTGTTTCTTGTACTTGTTCGTTTTTGTTTTGCTTTTGTTTTTCTTGAATCAAATGATCGGAATCGGATTGGGAGCAAAAAAAAACGTGATCGGGACATCCCTAGTTCAAATATACACTTCTATATAACAAAAAAACAGGAAATCATCATAAAAGAGGCCAAAGGGGAAAAGATAATATAAAGTGAGGGGAAGGAGTCAAGGGATTCACATGTCTTAATGACTGTTGGTAGGGCGTTCCACATTTTGGTGACATAGGAGCGAAATGAGTTTACACCGGGGCTCCACCGGGCGCGTCAGCGTCGCGTCTCCGTCACCGTCAGGGAATGTTCCCTTTTTAATCAATGAAGGGTGGCTCCACTGCCCGTGTTGCGTTGCGTTGCGTGACTGCATTCAAATTGCCCAGGTTCGTTTTTTGACGCACGCGACGGAGACGCAACGCGCCCGGTGGAGCCCCGCCGTTAGTCCCTTGTTTGTGCCGAATCTGGGTTTGTTGAAATCTGGTGTTGTGGGTGTAGACTTCGTTATTTAGGTACAAGGTACATGGGAACCTTGGTGGTGTAACGAATCTTGTGGACCAGACCCATTGCAAGATACTGTACTCTGTCGTCGACCCCAAGCCATTCCAGCCTATCAAAATGGGCAGGGGTGAGGTGGGTTTGGGGAGTGAGTAGTAGCCTGACCAATTTGTTTTGGGAAGTCTGGAGCCATGGTGCTGTGGTACCAAGAGGTGCATGCATAGTCGAGCTCCTGTTAGGGTCTTCAAGATGTTTTTGTTGACCAGTGAGGAGATCCTGTGGTTGACTTTTTTGATTACATTAGTGGCCATTTTATCACCAGAAAGATTTGCCTCCAGGATGGAACCTAGGTAGGTAATTTCATCTTTTCGTGTGATAATATTGTCACCCACTCTAACCAAGAAGCCATTTGCCTTGCTGAGATTACTATTTGATCCAAAGAGAATGGATTCAGCTTTTCCCAGGTGTAAAGATAGTTTGTTATCAGCGAGCCGGGTGCAGATTCTACCGAGTTCAGAGCCGAGGGCCTTTTCAACCTGCAGTTTGTTCCTGTCCATGACCAGCAGACTCATTTGTCTCAAAGGTCAAATCTTTTCCACAGTTGGATTCTTTGCGTAGTTATTATACGTGGTGAGAGACTATCAAGGACACTCGATCGCCACCCTAGTCAGAATCTGTCCACGGTGCTGCTGCGACCACAACCTAGCTACGTGTATCCAAAGCCTCTTTCTGAACAGTTTCCACCTGGCTACCGTCAGACTGTTGAACAAGCACTGAGCCCGCCTGTCACCAGGCTGTCCAGGCGACACATTCCACCACACAGGATTATCCTTCAGTATATACACAGTATGCCAGTGGTTCGCAAACCTTTTCTGGATCAGGGCCCACTTGAAAATCTCGGAAGAATTCACAGCCCTGCACACATCTGACCACTTAACACGGCAGCTGACATTTCAATCAATCAATCAATTGTTGTTCCGGCTTGGACGAATGAAAATTAAGTGCTGTTATGGCCGATAAGCGATATCACCGATGTCGATATGACCTCATTCTGTATTGAAAAATTATAATAATTTAGTGAAAAATACATGTAACAGGGTATCTGCACTGCCTTTATATTTAACATTATGAGCTTGTAGATCTGTTCAAGCTGTTACTTTGGGCTTGTTTATCTGTAAAGACAGACCGATTAATCGGGCCGATTAATTAATCGGCCTGATTGATTAATCGAAACGATGCCGATTGATCTAAAAAAACAACTAAAATCGGCCGATACCGATGTGTTTGCCGATGAATCTCCCATCACTACTACAGTATACTTTTTAAGGTCTCATTTTATTGGTATCAATTTTTAATAGTAACGTTATACGGTGTCATCATTACAATCTTTAGTGTTTGGCCAATTATTTGGGGGCCCACTATAGCAACACCCTCTGGGCTCACAGTTTGAGAACCATTGCAGTATTATGACTGCAGGTGCACTAGCACTGTCAGTCACATATACATACACACTGTCACATCTGTTATAATATATGCTGCTATTTCCACTGCCTTGTTACATTGATATTTTCCTTTTAAAACCACCTTATGTACATATGTCTTACTACATCTGCTGCTATTTTAACAGCCTCGTTCCGTCGCTATTTTAAACATGCACCTTATGTATATATTTCACACTGCTCATATTGACTTATCTGGCCTGTTCCCTTTTCCCCCCCCCTCTATTTCTTTCCACCTTTCATGAAACTGCAATTGCACAAACCTGCGATGTGACAATAAAGTTGAGTTGGGTTGAAGAGAACGCAAACGAGAGAGAGAGAGAGAGAGAGAGAGAGAGTGAGTGAGAGATTGAGAATATTGGACATACAGTAAATGGGTCCAACAGTATAAGTGATATATCTGCTTACTGAACAAAGCTTTGCTCTTAATAATTATTCAAATTTAATTTGGCTCAGCATTAATCCAGTTTTGCCACCATGCTGTAATTTGCAGCTGTGTGTTTTCTTGCGGATATTTCCCCAGTGACATTCAGAAGCGTAGTTGTGCAACACATACCGGAATACTGTTTATTGAGGACTGTGGTCAACTAATCAACTCATAAATTACACACAAATGTCCAAGAGCTGTAAATCTGTTTTTTACTGAGGAGCTTTAAATTCTTCTCGACCAAATATGAACGGGTGGAGCGCGGCAAAGTGTCAAACACAATGGCCGTCGCACATTAAACTGAACAAGAAGTTGCCAAAGATTTAGGGAAACATGAAGGGTGCAGAGAAACGAGAGTTTCTCACAACCCTCTAGTCTAGTCGCCCTTGACTGTATAGCCACATTACTGCTTTAGTTACAACATGCAACGCTGCAGGAATGAGGTTGGCTTCCCAGTGGTGGAAAGTAAATGAGTACGCTTACTCAAGTACCGTCAGTGGTGGAAAGTAACGTAGTACATTTACTCAAGTAACATTTTGAGGTACTGGAATACATGGAGTATTTTACTGAATTTCCAATACTTTTACTTTACTACTCCACTACTGTCTCAGAACAAAAATATTGTATTTTAACTCCACTACAATGATTTAGATTTAGATTACCAATACAAAACATACATTAACCACTTATTCCCAATATATAGGCTACTTCTGCTATTAGAAAATAGCAGATCTACAAGCGTTCTCCTTTGCTTCTTCCCAGTGGTGTCGAACATGAGACCCTGTGGACACGCGGGCCTCAGCGGCTGCTTTCTGACCATCTCTGCTGCACCTCCAGAACATCACACATGATTAAGAGTCCTGCCAAGCTAACAGATGTGCCAGATTCCAAGCCTCCTTCCCTCCCCTTGTCACCGCTCCTTTCATCTTTCCCCCGGCTCTCTCCTTGTTTGTTTTTTATTGATTTCCGTCCTACCTGCATACGTCAGCATGCATTTTTGGGTTGTTGTTTTTAGTTGTTTTCCCGTCTGTGGGAGAAAATTGAGTTCATATGGCCCCTTACTGGTCTCAGGTCAGCTACACAGCAGACGTCAAGCCGAGAGAGAGAGAGAGAGAGAGAGAGAGATAGAGAGAGAGATGTCTGCCTGATCCCCAGACTGTGAGAGAGTGGAGGAATTAAAACCCAGAGATAATCGCAGAATTACGTCAGTCACAAGATAAACAACCCCCGTTCCCTTCTCCTGGCCCGCATACACAGACCAGTCAATCTGGGATTTTTACAAGTGACACAAACTCTAAAGTTTAGACAGGGAACACATGACACCTTGTTCTAGCATGGGCCGCCCCAAACAAGCCTCCATTCATTTTCCCAACATTGAGACCATACATGGCGGATGACCGCAACATTTCTGAAAGGCTGGTCACTTTAGGCCGGACTGGGACGGACAAACAAGACGGTTCACAGACGCCTCGGCTGATCCGAAGCAATATTTGGACTCCTGGTATGAGAGCTCGGGCTCTCTGACCACCCTGGAATAAAATGTGTTTTGGCATGCATGCCAGTGCTGCGGCAGCACTGCCTGGTTTGCTGTCTAGTGTAGCGCCACCTGGTGTGAGAATGCATGCCCTCCAACAACACAGAGACTCGCAGAGCTATTTCAAATGGCTCTCTCTCTAGTCTCCTTCCTCCCCGTGACTGATGGGAGTTTAATGGACTGAACGTTGTTTGTCAGCGTGTTCAACAGTCCTCAACAGATTTACTGAGATCCTAAAATTCCTTTTCAGGGTTAGGAGTCTTGGCAACGGAGTCGGACATTTGGGACAGGAAGAAGAGAGGAGTGGAGTGGAGTGGAGTGGAGTGGATTGGAGAGGAGAGGATTAAGAGAATTGAAGAGAAGAGAAGAGAAGAGAAGAGAAGAGAAGAGAAGAGAAGAGAAGAGAAGAGAAGAGAAGAGAAGAGAAGAGAAGAGAAGAGAAGAGAAAAACAAATTATAAGCCAAAAAGACTGAAAGTAAATAATCATAAAGCAGGGAGAGAAAGTTGTGGTATTTTTGAACAAAACCTAAAAAAAGGTGCGGGCAGTGAGGAGAAACATTGGCAGCAGCCATGGCGTCCATGTTTAGCAAACCACAGCATGTGCAACGGTCCACCTGCCAGCAGTCCCAACATCGCACCACAAACACATCAACACATTCTTCTTTCTTTAGATAGACATTGTGCTAACGTCTGGGGGACTAGACACGAGGTGTTTTTCTTTTCTTTTCTTTTATATTCTAGTCCTGATTTCCCGTTCCACATGTCAGGTCTGCAACACAGAGTGGTCGGTTGCTGGGAGTGATGACATGACCAGCTAAACATAGGAGAACAGACAGTAAGAGTGCGGTAAATGTGCATATCGTGGCATCTTTTTAGTCTGGTTTCCCTATTGCCCAACTTTATTTATAGAGTAACCTCAAAAGGTTTTGTGTTTATTATTTCGGCCCCTGTGACGTCATGTGGGTCAAACTCAATACATCATGATCAGACATCTTCATCATACTTAGTTTGCTAGTCCAGCCCACACTGTTTCTTCAGTGTGGTCCGTGCAACCACACTTTGTTTGAGCGGTGCTAACCTCTCCAACATGTAACTTTTTTTTGCGACCGAATAGGCGCAGTTAACTATGGAATCGTGCGTTTTGTTGTCCTCACTGTGAGTGTGTACTCACTCAAGCCCCCATATATTGTGCCCAGGTCTCGTGACGTCACTATGACATCATCAGTGATGATAGTAAATCAGGGATCATAGTAAATGATCGCAATTAAGCCCATTAATGGAGATCCCTGATGTCATCAATATTAGTATGTGGATATACTGTATATCAGAACCTGACATTCCAATTATGTTGATCCTTCCCCATCCATCCTTTCGCTTTGATGTCTCTCTTTTGACCGATACCTGTCCATTTAAACTGAACCAAAGTTATTTGTGCAGCCGCCCCCGGCAGCCGGCGAAAACTAGAGTTCTCAACAGGCCCAGAAATTAAGGCCCGGCCCGGCCCTATATCTGGGCCCTCATCAAACCCTGTACACTCAAGACACTGCCCCCCGCTGCCACCCTTAGATCTCCATATATGGAGCAGACCTGTTCTGACATGTTCTGATCTGACCTCATCAAACCCTGTACACTCAAGACACTGCCCCCCGCTGCCACCCTTAGATCTCCATATATGGAGCAGACCTGTTCTGACATGTTCTGATCTGACCTCATCAAACCCTGTACACTCAAGACACTGCCCCTCGCTGCCACCCTTAGATCTCCATATATGGAGCAGACCTGTTCTGACATGTTCTGATCTGACCTCATCAAACCCTGTACACTCAAGACACGCTCCATATATGGCCAGTGCATGTGACCTCGCCCCTTGGGCGTCTTACGGGTGTGTATGTGTGTCTATTCCGCCCCCTGTGTGACGGCATGTGGCATACATCGCCATCATGATAAAGGGCCCTCACACGGCATATGGCATAGCAGTTGAAACTGTGGCTCTCGACAACCGTATGATCTTTATCCGAGTCCTTGTCCCTTTCATACCGACATGATGGAGATCGCTGATGTCATCAGTATAATAATGCCTTGAGATATTGAGCTTGAGAATCATCAGTGGCCTAAATGAGCTGTGGCACCCTGCAGCTGTGCGTGCCCCTGGAAGAGGGTGCAGGCAGGGGCAGGGCCTTGCTTGCAGGGCGCTGTGGCTTCTGCCCACTGGCTGTCTGCCTCTGTGGTTTCTGGAGGGGGGGAGGGCTATAGCGGGGACGGGGGGGACGGGGACGGGGTTGTGTTTGTGTCGAAAGTGACGCTGCTTTCTTGGCACGGCTGAGCCACAGCATGATCCGACAAGAGCCCTCCAGATTTACCACAAGAGGCAGAAACCTCAAGTCACTCTGGGGCTGCAATCTTCTGCAATAAAACAAAAAAAAAACCCAAAGCGAAAAGGAAGCAGAGAGGAAGCAAATACATGAGGCATTTTTTTTTGGGGAGAAATACTCAAGTATGTTTCTCATTAGGAGAGGAAATCTGCTCGCCCTCGCCCTCCCTCTCTCTCTCTCTCTCTCTCTCTCCTGCTCCACTTGAAGAGCCGCCGCGTCGGGGGGGGGGGGAGCCGGAGAGCCGCATGGCTTCAGTCGACAGCTGCCGGACAACAGCGGAAAAAACACAGCGCCAAAACATGCAATCAGCGACGGGCTGAGAGTCCCGCAGGCCGCAGGCCTGAAGCTTCACCTCCCGACTTTATACAACAAAAGCGCGAGTCACAGTCAAAGTCGCAACCGAGGAAACGTCAGCTCAAAAGGGGCTGCAGCAACAGCACAAAGCCCAAACATGTGGCCGATTGCTCAATGCAAGGGACCGGCCCCAGACAGAGACACTCCGACCACAAGTCTGTCACACAGCCTCCCACACATGACATGAACTCCACAACAGGGTCACTGGCTCAACACGACAGCTGCAACCGGAGCACTGCCACTGGGTCACCCCCCGGAGACCCGGCAGCAACCTGCTCCACATGACGAAACCACAACACAACGCAAAGTAACCCATTCTGACCTGAGATCAGATTCTAAAAATGTCTTCTATACATCCCGACGGTTTTCCATTCTGACCTGAGATCAGATTGTAAAAAATGTCTTCTATACATCCTGACGGTTTTCCATTCTGACCTGAGATCAGATTCTAAAAATGTCTTCTATGTCAAGTCGCTCTTCGATTTTTCAAAAATAGCAGACCTACAAGCTCGTAGCGGCGCGCTATGAGCTTGTAGATCTGCTATTTTTCAATAGCTAAAGCACGACATGATAACACCAAAATGGGTTCCTGCCCAAAATGGTAATATCTGAAGATGAATGAGAGGATGTCAAACACAACCGAATCAAGGAAACGGCGATACGATTTATGTATGTTATAATATATTGCAAGAATGCCTTTCTGATAGACAAGGTTACCAAGTGCTCTGGAAAAGAAAAAAAAAGTGGAAAATTAAAATTAAATAACACCAATGCAAAAAGTGAAAACACATGAGACAAGGTGCAGTGAATGAGTGAAGAGAGAGAGAGAGAGAGAGAGAGAGAGAGAGAGAGAGAGAGAGAGAGAGAATGAGACCGATATAGAGATACACACAAAGAAAGAGAGGGAGACGCCACGCACGCACGCACGCACCACACACACACACACACACACACACACACACACACACACACACACACACACACACACACACACACAATGAGTCACGGGGATGGAGACAGAGACAGTTGATTGGTATCAAGGTGGTGTGTTGTGTCCTTGCGTCCCTCCCAGGCAGAGAGGGTGGATGGACATGTCTGGACATGTTGTCACCATGACTTGGCCCCGAGACGGAATCCTCCGCTGCTCCACAATGTTAAGTGTGTCGATGCCTCATCACATCTGAAACATCTCGTCGTACCCGCGTCTTAATCACATCTGCACAATGCAGCACAGTTTCTCCTCGCCAGGGGCAAAATAAACACTCACTGTTATAGCTTAATTTATACCATTTTTATGTTATAATTTAGCTATTGAAAAATAGCAGATCTACAAGCTCATAGCGCGCCAGGTCTGCTATTTTCGAAAAATAGTTAAAATGTGCCTCAAATCTTTCCGAAAATTGTCATGATTTAGAAAACTTTTTTTTTTTTAATTTCGACGTCAGGCCTGAATGGGTTAAACTCCGCTGTTGCACGGTGTGACACGCTGTGAGCTTGTAGATGACCGCATGACACCGTCGTACGACTATAAATTAGACTTTGTAACTCTGTGAAATGTATAAATTGACCATTTAAACTTATAGGGTTGTCCCGATCCGATCACGTGATCGGAAGCCAAAAAAACTTGACCCCTGGTATTAACCCATTTTGGACTGAGGTCGATTAAAGAAAAGGGCTTCTAAATCCTAATTCTTTTCTGAAAAACCTATGTTTCTATGTCAGTGGTGCTCAACCTTTTCCATGTCAAGGACCCCCAGAATTCTCTCTATTGGGCCACGGACCCCCATCTGAAAATATATAGTTCCAGGGATCCCACAGAAGCAACTATTTTAGTTTAAAATGTTATATTCAGTGATTTGCGCCACATTTTAACGATTTTTCAAAAATAGCAGACCTACAAGCTCGTAGCGCGCCACTGAGCTTGTAGATCTGCTATTTTTCAATAGCTAAATTACAACATAATGTTAAAAACACCAAAATGGGTTCCCTTCCCAGATATTGTCTGTGATTTGGGATATTGTACTATTGTGATATGTGATTTATCAAACATTCAAGGAACCAGGTTTATATGCATACCATGGACCCTCATTTGATTCCTTTGTTTTCGGACCGCAATCTACACTAGAATCCTCCCTGTTAATATAGAGGGTATGAGTTAATACTTAATTTGTATACTAGGCCTCCTCCCGTTTTCCCAAAAAGGATCTACAAGCTCACAATTTGTCAAGTTTCATGAAAATTAGGGATGTGCCGATCACGTTACTTTTGCTCCCGATCCGATTCCGATCATAGGATTTTGAGTATCTGCCAATACCGATTTTTCCAGATCCGATATTTATATTTTTTAATATAAACACGTTTATGACATATCACAATAGTACAATATCCAAAATCACAGACATGATATGGATATCATTTTGATACTATATCCACATCGGGTTTCTTGCTCCCAATCCGATTCCAATCCTTTGAAAATGACGTGATCGGCCCCGATTTGATCAGGACAACCCTAATGAAAATACACCAGTCTGGTCCTGATATTTCTTCGGATAGACAAACAAACGTGTCACACTCACGATGTGAGTTTGTGGACTGGCTATTTTAGCAATTTTCTTTATTATGGTTTTCTACATTATTTGCTTTCTCTACAGTTTTTGACCAGGTTGAAAGTCATCAACTCATCTGTCGTTCAGTTGGTCCGATCACAGCTATTATGGATCTTATTTGTATAACACAGGCATTCATCCGAGCCACAGGCAGAGGTCAGTCAGTCAGGAGGCCGTGGATGAATTCAAGCAGACAAAGCTACACAGAGCCTTTCAACACAGGCCCGTTTTCTTTGATAAATAGAGGAAATGGACATTCCATATAGCTAATCCCCACATGACCGGCTGCCCATGTATCAAGTTAGCAGCCATGCTGTGTGGTGAATGGCTCACATACCTGAGACGGAGAGAGAGAGGAGAAATGAATGAGGGACACCGTGGGAGAGAGGAGAGAGAGAAGAGAGAGAGAGAGAGAGAGAGAGAGGTTAGAGAAGAATGTTAGATGGAGAGAGCGAGGGAGAGAGACCAAGAGAGTGAAAGCGGGAGAACACAAAAGAGATAGAGACCGAGAGAGTGAAAGACAAGCGAGAGAGAGGGAGAGAGAGAGAGAGAGAGCGAGAGAGAAAGCAAGAGAAACAAAGAGAGCAAGAAACACTGAGATAAAGACAGAGCACACAAGAGAGAGAGAGAGAGAGAGAGAGAGAGAGAGAGAGAGAGAGCAAGAGAGAGAGAGAGAGAGAGAGAGAGAGAGAGAGAGAGACAGGGAGATAAATGACAGGAGACACTTTTCCACAGTGAGTCATGGAAAGTGACGGAGAAGTGGGCCGCCCCGCAGTCCCACCCACTTTCCCCAACTCATTACTCAACTTTTATTGAATCAGAAGTGTGCAGAGGACGGGGGGGGGGGGTGGACGGACCTGTGTTCTCTCATCCACCTCCCCCCCCCCCTTCCGACTTCTCATGCGTCGTCCAATCTGTCCACGGTATGTATGTCACGCTGCAGGAGCTCCGACTCAGACGAGATTAATTTCCTACCTATAATTCCCGTCGGAACACAACACAGAGAGGGGGGGGGGGGGCTCTCCCGCCGGTCGCGTGTTAAACGGCCCGTATGACCACCCCCCCACCCCACCACCGCCACCATCACCACCACCTTTCTGATCGGATCCAGAAGAGCTATTTACAGATTTTTTTTTTTCCAGTTTGGCCTGAAATCTGAAAGGATTTTCAGATTTTGGCTGGAATGGCGTTTCCTCAGTTATAGTATAATTGTTCTCAAAGCTTAAGTTAAGTTCCAGAGACTGTCTGGCACATGTAGCCTACATCCTTTTTATAGCTGCACGGGGTGCAACAGATCAATGCTGATTCACCCAAACTCGTTCAGAAGAGGACAAAGTACACGGATAGTTTTACATAAGGGATGACTTCACCCATGCCTTTTCAACCTATCTTCGTATAATTGGTCCTCTCCTCACTAATGCGCACGATAAAATGGCACAATTTGTTTCTACTCACTTTGTCTCATATAGGAGGGCTGTGGGGACAGTTCAGAAAACCCGGCGCCTACCAGTGACATCCTTAGGCTTTTATTTGATGTATTTTTCAAACAAGATTTCACACTTTTTATTTTATTTTATTATTAACGTGAGGACAATGGCTTCCATTATAGCATGCTAACTTCTTTCCAGGAATAGAAAGCCTGCCGTTTCTATTAGCTTGGATTCCCACAGAGACACAGACCAAGTAGGGAGAAAAGAAACGTACCACATTATAATGAGCATTAGTGAGGACAAATTACATGAAGATAGGTTGAAAATCCTTTAACCACTTGAGCCCTAATCTGGGGTAACATTTTCCAGAAATAGCCAATCTAAGAGCTCACAGTGAGCTTGTAGATCTGAGGTTTCTGGCGAAAAGATTTGGTGTAGAGGGAACCCAAGAGCACCTAGACCAAGTCAGAGCCAACTCAGGTCCACTAAGTAAAGAGCTGGTATATATGCAGTAGTGGTTAAGAGAAGTAGCAATACCAATATAAAAAAGACACTGTTGCAAGTAAAATGTTCCTAAAAGTATGGTTTAAAAA